>NW_009925896.1:0-33548 GCF_000696875.1 Nestor notabilis | reverse complement strand
AGAGTGATCACCTGCAGGATGGGGGTGAAGTGAAACCTTTGTGTTTCTGGAGGGCTTTCTCTACAAAGGGTTCAGGCAGACTGGAGATTAAAGGATCCTGCAAAACGCTGCCTTTGCTCCCAGAGAAGACAGACAGCGAAATCTGTTGCCAGGAGGGCAAGTGCTATCTAAACCCACGAAGTTAAACTCAGTCATTTAATTCTCTTATGTGTATGTCTTTGTATGGTTTTGTTAATTTATTGTAAATTTGAGTGGACTTTGCAACACAGGCACCATGACCGAGTTTGACCCCAGCAACAGCCATCTGCTGGGAGGGAAAGACCTCTTGCCACCAAGCTTGAACACATGGTGCATGAGCCTTGTGCAGCTGAGTGTGAGGAAGCTGTTTCTTTGGAGCTCCTCCTGGCATTGCCACTATCTATTTATTTTGTGGGATCCAGTTTCCCCAAGCAAGTGCTGCTGTGTCCTGCAGCCCAGAGCAGCTCCACCCAGGGACTGTGACCAGATCTGGGGTGTGAGGTGGCCCCAGGGTCTAATCTCAGCAGACCAGTGCAGGTTTGGCTGCAGAGAAAGGTTCATAGAAGTTGCCATTTCCTTAGTGTTGTTTGGGGTCAATTCCATTTACTTCAGACTGCAGTGACTTTGGTCTTGACATCAAGGAGCATCTTCTAATTGCACTTTTGATGTTAATAAATTATACTTGATTAAAAAGTTAAAACAAATAAACAAAGATTGCCTCAAGACAAAAGCAAAATGGGACAAAAGGTGGGTAGTGAGGTGGAAAGCTGATGTACTTCCATTGAAAAAAAGCGTCAGATTTGTACTAGTGATAGTTCTTAAAGGATATGACTTCAGATCAGAAGTGTTCATATCAAGCATTTTTATAAACAACATTTTTGTATCAAATAGAAACAAAAGCAATTCACACTTGGCATTGATACATTGAATACTGCCTCAGTAGGAAAATAAATGGATCCCCTCTCTATCTGTTTGTTCCTTAATATGAAGTTAAAATCTGCATTAGAGATAAATGTTAAAATCTGTATCAGATTGTTGCATGTAAAATTTGGAGATGTTTTCCTGCTTATGTAGTATTCTAGTAACATGAACCACCAAAATTCTAGGACAGAATTTCTGCTTTGCAAAAAATATTGTCAATATCTGGGTTTTCTTGTGTGTGTCATTACTGTATCATGTAAAGTACAATATTGGCTGAATATCCTGATGACCAAAATTCAGGACTAAACTAAAAATTATGGTACTTATTTATACAGAGTAAATATTGTAACAGAAACAAAATGGTTTTTTAAATCTCATGGGTATAATTTCATAAAAGAAGGTCCAGACAGTGCAACCCTGACAGAGTGAATCAAGATGATGTGGTGAAGTAAATGTTCTACCATGATCTGTATGCATGCTACATTTGCAGTTTTTCCTGTGGGCCAGCCAACCACCAGTTCAAGGTATATCCAACATGGATGTGATGGAGTCCATATTCAGTTATTAAATCAAATCACTCAAAATTTTTAGTATGTGAAGAAAAGTTTGCAACATGCCTTGTGGCATTACCTGCAGTCCTGTCTAGTCTATAACTCAGCAGTACCACCTCAACATCTCTAGGCTTCAACAATGAACTTGATCAACTCATGTTCCCAAAACGTTCCCTTTTCTCAACTGGATGAGGGACCCTTTCACCTCCCTTATAATGGCTATAATAGGTTGACTTGTTCCCGGTGCTATAAGTTGTGCTTCTATACTTCTGCCCACCTGTGTTCTTTGGTCTATGTCAATTATAAAGCCTTAGAAGAGTATTTTATGCATGACTTGGCCAGCTGATTCCAATTGTTTTGTAGTGGAACTGGTTCTTAAAATCACCTGTCAGTTTACAGGGATGTTTTTCTTCTCTGATGATTTTATCAGCAAACTGTCCATCTACTACCAGTAGACCTTGATTGCACCATCCACTCCAGAAATAAAATGTCTGCACTTCCCTGTAACTTTACAGTGACTCTGTTGGGCATGCAAGATTCATCTAATGCTTCTTCAAGATTTGGACTTAGGTACTGTTATTAACCTGCATAGGTAAAGGGAGTAAAATCTGAGGTTTCTGGATATGCTTCAGTATGAATACTTGACAGGGCCAATTGACAGCTCTCTCTGGATTGCTCTACCTTCAAAACACTTCGAAAAGTGTGAAGCCCTCCATATCTTCATGGAGATGATACCAGGCAGAAAAGACAAAACTTCTGACTCTGCAGGTCAAGTACCCAAAAGTTAGATATGGTACTGGATCCAGTGGCATATCCTGTATGGATTGATAGTGCTTCACAAGTTTTAGAGTGCCTAAGGATTTAGGTCTTGACTGAATCCAAATTCTGGGTCCTCTACAACTTTAGAAATGCTGTACTAGCATGAACTCATTCACCCAGTTCAAACTCTCTAAAAATTTTTTGAGGAGTTATCTTTGTACAACAGGTTTTATGGCAGATCAAGTACTGTCTATGTATGCAGTTGTGATTGCTTGCTGAATCAGGCATCACCTAGCTTCCCCTTCTGACATGGAGCTTCATAAAAATATTTGGACAGAACAAAATCTATATTCTGACTAATTTCACAGACAGTTGTGAATCCACACTTCACCAGGATGAAGCTTATATTAGCAGTTGATTCTATCATGAAGATGGCTGGTATGAAGGACTGTGCAGCACAGTCTCTGACCTGTTTATGGTGAAGTTTAGAAAACATTTTCACGCTTCCTAATGTCAAATCATCTGAATTAGTGGAAGATGATGTCTCGTTTAAGCTGTTAGCTGAGATAACATATTTTAATTACCAATGTAATTGGTACCAATGGAAGTGAGTATGAATATTGACATATAGCTAGTCTCTAACTAGGCCCTAGGAAATTCCCCCCAAAAACTGAGTTACCAAGCATCATGAGCTTTCTGGACCACACATCATCAGTGCTGGGATTCTGGAAGGGGAGGGTTATAAATCTGGATCAGTTGGGGACAATGTCGCAACAGAGTTTGGGACCACCAACTTCCATATAGTCCTTTGCTACAATCACTTGGCAAAAAGAGTTTGGGTGGTGCTTTTGGTGCTTAACCACTTCTGGTTTTTGGTTTTGGGTTTGCTTTTTTTTTTCCCCCTTTACAACATCAGACTGCTTAAGGGTTTGAAAGTGTTTGAAATGCGGTTTGCAAGTCAAACTGTTTCAAAGTAGCCCTGAGGGAAAGGAAAACAAATATTCTCTTAACCTTCGTTTTAATTATATCAGTCATTTAAATATAAGGAACAAAGAAGTGTTTATTAAAATTTCCTTCTGCTGATAGCTCCTCTTTGTAGTGTGTTTCATACCAGCAGATGTTTAGTGGAAACATCTTTGTGGGAAGAAGAGAATGCTTATGAATTGAGATCAGTTAACCAAATATTTTTAAATATTCAGACACTCCCTACCATATTTTATAGTGTTTGTAAGCAGATGAGTTATTTTTAAAATGCATTTCCATTATAGTTACCTCTGTGATTGTCCAACTTTGCACAGTCCACTTAAATGTACACTCATGAGGAAATGGCGATGTTTGATAGCTGACTAAGATACAGAACTGGCATTGTATGCTCTTCAGATAAGCAAACAGGAAGAACAGAAGTGGCTGTTTCCCACTGAAGACTTAATTTCCCTTTGCAATGAGAACTCTTGATTCTGTAATCACAAATTAATTAGGTTAATTTTGAGATTATTAATATAACTGCCACCAACTTCAAACAACAAAGCCATCTGCTTTTACAAGGGCATTGGAGAGGTGCAGACTTCTGCTCTAAATCATTCATCTTTCTCATAGGTCTTATTTCCTATGTTGCAATTTTCAGTGTGGGCTTCAGAGCAGGTCACAAATATCCTGAATTTGCGACCAAGGTAACTATTGCACTGCACACTGGTAACTACTGCACTGGATTTGAATTGCACTGTGCTTTGGAAAGATTGATTTCTGGCTGTTCAGTGACCCATAAAGACTACCAGAATAAAAGGAATGCTCTGCCTTTTAGCCAAAATTTGCACCTGAGTGGATACTTCTCTGTAAGTTAAGTGTCTTTTTATGATGATGTCTAGAACAGGCTGTTGATCTCTATTTCTCTATTATAGACGTTAGATCTGGAAACATCTACTTGATTCAGTTTTCAGTTTCCTTCCTAACAGATAACTTGGTTATAATAAAGAGTTTTAAAAATCCTAAGAAATTCAGTATTTTTTCTGGAGGTGTTTTCTGTTTCCTTACACTTTTCCTTTCATAATCCACAGAAATGAAAACTGATTGTCATAAAGTTTTAGAAAACTACTTAAATACTTCTAAGCAGTGCTGTACATTTGGAAAAAATGGAATTTTGGTGTGGTGTACCTACTAGTCTGACATAGATAGGAACAGTTCATTTTCCTTTGTCAGTGCTCACGCCACAGGGCCTCCAACTGGCTTACAGGATCGTTCTGGCATAAGAAAAATGATGCAGTCAGAACAATCAACATGGGACTAAGGGGCTCTAGCTCTCAGATTGGTGCTGTGTTGCATGTCTACCTTTATAGGAAAATACATGTTGCTTTTGATGAACATGACGATGATAGTATACACTACTGATTTAATCCTCCTAAGTTGGGGAATTGTAGCATGTAAACCAGGTTACTGAGGCTTGTGTGAAATTCAGGTCACACCTGACACAAGAAAGACAAAGGAGATGACTTCTGGGAAGCTGCATATCCCAGCAGTAAAAGAGAGAGCAGAACAAGCTCTTTGAGTTCTCGAAGCTCCAGCAAGTGTCAGCTGGTATCTTGAACTCTGTCATGTTTTGTGGCTGTGAGTATGAAGACCATTCAGAGTGAAAAGAGCACAACAAGAGCACCAAGCATAGGGCTGATGGTATGAAAACAAACTGTTCAGGGAGCAGGTGGGAAGCAATGGGGGCCAAGCACCTTAACCCCACTTCAAGCACGTCTACTGCTCCAGCAGCAGAAGGCAGCTGTAATCGGCATGGATCCCGAGGCAGCTCAGAGCTACTGCAGTGACATGTAGATCCCTTATCACTGCAGTATAAGCTGAAACTGCCAAAGCATTTCTGTAACATTTAAACATTTGTTTTCATTCCATACAGATTATTTCTTCTGTTGTGCCTATGATATCAAAATAGGTAAGGAGTGAGACGCTACAACAGCAGAAATTGTCCTAAGCTACTTGCTAGACAGGTATATTGAGACAGAAATGACCAGAAACCGGTTTCAGTACATAAACTTCTAGAGTTCTTCAATAAATTTATCTCATCTCATTTAAAAGAAAAGCATTGGTTCATTCATTTTTTCTTCATCTGTTCCTGGTTTTCTTAGCTAAAAGTAAAACAACATCTGAATCTCTATTTCAATTTTAAAAATAAAACTAGCAGATCAGTTAATACGAGTATTATTGGTATTTGTTGTCTGTGCCCAGAGGGCTTGCTTCTGAAGACTCTTTTACTGCCTATCAAGAGGTAATTCTCGATTCTCCATGACAAATGCCACCAGGAAAATCTGATGATTTGCAGCAGCCTATTCCATGTTCTGCTGTGTCTTTTACCTCTATAATCTGTCATTTGTTTTTTTCTGTCAAAGGAAAAGAAGAGGAAAAAATGTGGTTCTGACAGATTTTTATTTTACTGAAGTGCACAATTATTATATAATATATGGAACCATGTATGTCCTGAAGAGAAAATGCTTGAAGTTATCAACATTACACAACTTGCCTTCAGAAGTAAGTTTTCACTGCTTATTGAATTTCAGGTAAAGAATTTTTATTTTAAACAAGTATGTCTTAGATTCTCTTAGCATTGACACAGACACTGGTACATTCAACTTTAGCTGGAGCAGAATAGATAGCTTTCTTCTGCACTTAACAGTACAGGCTATAGAGTGATTTGGCCATTCCAAATGAGGGGCCTAATTCCTTAAAGGTAGATTTCCACAGAGTTCTGGAACATACTTCCTTACTGAAGCCTGATAGGATCCTAAAAAAAAAAAAAAAAATTAATTTTAAAAATCTGTATATTTAGAAGTCCTACACAAGTTGTAACTGATATTTTTTTCCCCTAAGGATGTCATGCAAATAAGTGGGGTACTATATTATGTGAAACTAAATGCATACAGGAAATCAGCAGTTCAGATTCTGTTCTGTCATACTGCAAATTCATTTAAATTAAGGATAATGTTTTCTACTTACACTTATACCAGAAAAAACAACTGAGGGGGTTGCTTATTGCTAGATGTTACGGGAGCAACATGCAGTAAATCATGCATACTCTGTTTTTACTTCTGAAATATCGCAGGCACTATCTATCTGCTTCATTCTGCTTGGAGCCTTATGTAAAAAGAAAAAACCATACCTACCCAAAACAGTGTGGCTGTGAAAAATCGCAACAAACCTCAAATAATCCCATATTACATGTATTTTGGAAAATAAATATGATCTAATTTAAAATGTGAATATAGAGGTAAAAGCACCAGTTGCATTCAGTAATTGCCAGCAGCCAATGTTATTGCACGCAGAAAATTGACTAGTACACCCAATATAAATTATTGATGCACTCATATTGACTTATTCTGACTTTGATGGATAGAAAATGTGACACTATTGTAATATGCATATTGTATTAATAACACAACAAATCAAAGATAGTTTTTAACAAACTATGACATAAAGCCTTAAATTATTAATGGATAACAGTTTAGGGATGGTTAGTGCATTAGTTGAATGTGTTCATTTCACTGACCATTTGGTCTGGTCCCATCTGCCACCAGTTAGCTTCCTCATCTCTCTAGTACCCGTTCAGGTGCATTTGGAGCAGCTGGAATATTAGTTCTCTATGGAGAAATAAGATCTCACCATGACTCGCCAATGCTCCCTGCAGTTCCATGCTCCCCAGCAGCCTCTTCAACAATAGGACAAGGCCCTTCTCAGTTCCAGGTCTAATAATTTAATCTCATAAAACAGTGTAACTTAGTCCCTTGGAGAGTCTTGCCTTATTAATAAAAAATGCAAGCGTACAATTTACATTGTTACAGTGACATTCCTCATATTGCTTTTTTTCATTCTGTCAAAAGCTTCTGAAAAAACTTAATAAAGAGAGACTTGTTCAAGAAAATAATGTGGCTGTTTGAGCTAGTTGGCCTACAACTGCAGCATGAAAATGAAGAAAAAGTGGGGGCAGGGGTGGGAGAGATGTGAGACATGGGGGAGTTACTGCATTAAAGAAGATATGATTCTTTAATTCTTTAGTTTGGCAATGCTAAAAAAAAAAGTATGGAATGCAAGCTGAGAAATGCTCATTTTTGATCATTCTTTGCAGTTAAAGGCTGTAATAACATATAGACCATATTTGCTGAAGGACTCTTGTTAATACCAGTAGCACCATTTAGCAATCTGTTGGACAGTGAAGCAGTACAACACATAATGTGGAGCAAAGCATTAAAACAAATGCCTTCCCATGACTTTTATTTAAGTTTTCTGGTACAAATTTGCCGTCTGTAGCATGCAGTGTTCACAGGCTGTGTCCATTTCCACAGATGTTTTAAGTTAGAAGTTATTCTTTGTTGTTAACCCTGAAATAGTATCTCAAGAAGAACATCAAGGAGAAGCAAATGGTTGGAAGCTTAAAGAAAACATTACCTGATGGCAGGAATCTTTAGAAAGAAAATATTTTTTCATTGCCAGCCTTCACTGGGGGTGGTGGGAAATGATGCTCATTAACTGACAGCTTAGTAGACCTTCCAGAACTCCCCCTCCACTCTGCTGATTTTCTGCTGTAGGCTGACTTTAGTCCTCTTTATGCTGGAAGACTTGTCATACTCCCACATGGTCTTCTAGACTGGATCAGCTTGCCCACCTAAGCAGCACTTTGTATGCTTACACTGGGTGTCTGCCTTAATTCTTAGCATGCTAAATGGGTTTCAGTAATTACCAGCAGTAGTCAGAGCATGAGTCAGAGGATGAAGTCAGCCTCTGAATGAACAAAAAGATATGTCAAAGAACTCTTTCGTTAATCTTGCCAAAAATGTCTTTATTTTTGGGTTCTCATAGTTAGAGAGTATATGATTTTACTTGTTCTTCCTTTAGGTAGGCTGCAATTACTGTCCCCACTGAAACAGCATGAGATCTGAAAAAGCAGAGGAATTTCTGGAAGTATTCATATAGCAAGCCACCATTTACTGTAACAACATGGACCCAGGAGCCAATGGTGCAAAAGTATCTGGATTTTCCATGTGGGTCCAGAGAATCAAGGCACTATTTCTGTCTCCATCCTCAGCTTGCTTGCCACCTCACTCTCCAAAAACAAGCTGGAAAAGACTTCTCCACTGCTAGGTTTCCTGTCCTCAGCACAGGTGAGAGGTTATTAAGGGCAACTGAGAAATATCACAGCCACACTGCACGGTGATCTGTTTTATGTGACTAACATATAACAAAGGAAGCTGTGAAGAAGTTTCCAGCTTTACAGCTCTGGTGGCATGCACTGAGGATGTCTGTGGTTCTCCAGCTCAGTCACTCACTGAGGCAATGCTTGGGAACTTCCAAGAGCCCAAGCTGGACTATTTCCCTTTTACTGACAAAACCACCACATTCGGTTTCTCCATCCTTGCCAGACATGACTAACTCTCAGGACTCATAAAAGCACTTCTGAAGAACTGTTTTCTCTGAAGTATGTCAGATGTATAAATGAGATAAGCTTTCTTTTTTAATGCTACAAGGAGACTGTGTCCCGTGAGGCAGCAGAACCATCAAATTTTAACTCAATTTGCTGTTCAAATCTCAGAAGTTGAACACGGCTGTGATATCAGTATGTGATTTCAGGAAACATGGTACAAAGTACAGAAGGGACAAAAAAGTGTTTTCCTACTGCTGCTGGCAAAAGTACTTATTTTGGTATTCTAACTGCTTGAGAGCATATGATCTCCAACTGTTTCTTCCAGAAGAATTAAAAATTGTCAAGTGGCATTCTGTCTTCTTCCTGGATTTCATGCAAACAGCTGGCTAAACTTCTGTGCTCCCTCACCCTTCTGCTAGAGCCTGGTCTTTAGTCACTGGCTTGCTTTTTTTCCCCTTCTATTTAAGCACTGTGTACGCATTATTAGTCTAAGTGAAGTAAGACATTCTGCAAGATATTGAAACGGACAAAAATTGTGTGGTAGATTTGTCAAAATGCACTTGAACAAGGCCTGAGGTCTGACACTCGTGGTGTAAGACAAAGGGTTTATCTATATTGCCAAAAGTTATTATATCCCTGTATGATTTCACAAACACACAACATGAACTGAACAATTAATAAAAAGAAACCATAAAATAAGCTATATTTTTTTCTGAACTATGTATTTTATGATTAAATTTTTTGTTCTCATGTCAGAGAAAACTGTGCATCTTGACTGTTTATCTGTATATTTAAATCCTCACTGTAATACAGATTAGTCAACAGCTGGGGCTAGATGTATGCTCCTGCTCGCAGTGCCTTCCTCAAACTACCAAAACCCCCAAAATTCTTATTCCTGTCATTGGTGCCTGACTGCAGTATTCATAGGGTAGTTTTCTAATCTTAAAATGGTGTTTAAACCAGTTCTTGCAAAACAAAGTTGAGGTTAGTTTTAAAGGAGACTTTTTTAGCAATTGAGATTTCTCCAAGCAAGGAAACCCTATTTTACTTCTTTGGGCTTAGGGAATTGAGTAGTACATTCCACTTGCATTCAGACTGTCTCTCGGTACATGAACACAGCTTTTCTGTTGCTGATTTTCTTTGTGTATTATGCTTATGAAAATGTGAATGAGAACCCAATTACTATTTTATATTCTAGGTGAAAGGCATGGTGCTGTCTTTCTTTGGAGGTGACTTGAAAACCTTTATAAAGGGCAGAAGGCAGAGGTTTAGGTTGTACTATGCAACCTAGACTGCAGTGTCACAAGCCATGTAGCAACATGAAAAAAATTAGGCAATGTCTGCCCTATATTCTGTCTAAGCATACAATGGAGAGATGAAGATATTCCAGGGTGGAATTTATTTACCCATGCAGACTGTCCAAACTAAAGCACCAGAACCTAATTAGAGATATTGGCTGAAGTGCTCTGCCCTGCCAGGATGGGCAAATATGGGCTGTCCACATTTCACTGGAGGTCTGAACTGGCCTTCCCACTCACACATCAGTGCCAAAATCACCCTGCCCATCAGCATCCCATCTCTTAAGGATGGTACATTAAAAGGCTACAACTAAAAATCTGCTGTGGTTTTATGTGCAGATTTCTGAGCCTCCCTAACATGTTTTCTGGAGGGACTTGGATTTCATTGGCTATAGCTATGTTATAATGAGTCTGTGCTTAAGCCCAGAGCATATGGACACAAGCCCAGGCTATGGCATGGATATTCAGTGAGCTCCAGTGCTTGTGGAGAGAAAGCCTGATCCCACCTTCCCCCTTACAGAGAAGCCATGTCCCTTCTGCCTGCAGTGCAAAGTGGCTTTGTGCAGTTGTCCTAGTCACCAGCCTGTAACACACCACCTTAGAGCGATTGCACCTTGCTGAGTTCAGGCAGCAAAGTCAGGCCAGGGTCATTGCAAGAGCCAATACCACACCTAGTAAGGACTGAAGGGGTGCAACAGGCACCCTAGCATGGATACAGGGTGGTGGAAGGGTGCTGTGCCCTCAGTGGTGCTCTGGCCCACACTCTACTGAGCAGTGCAGTCCTTTCTTCCAGCTCCACCAGGGATGCAACTCCTCACACTAAGAGTATGATCACTTAGTCCCAGCTGGACATGCAAGCTAGAGCTCTAATGGCAAGGGAAAATGTCCTGTTTTCTACTTTTAAATTAATAAATATGGTGCTTTCTCCTGTTAAATAGCATGCAATTTTTCCATCTACTACATTTGAAAATATGGAAGTGCTACCTGTTTTATTTGGTCAATAGAAGTGCAAACTTAAAAGAAAGCCGAGATATTTTTTGTGCATTTTGCTCAGTTTACTCATGTAACAAGGTGATGCTTAGCTATGGAGCATTCGTTTGAGGAATGGTTTCTTTTGCACTGCATCATGAAATATATGGGAACAAGATTATATCTACAGTTACTGCAATCTCAAATTACTAATTTGTTTAATGAAATTCAACTCCTCCCAAGATTGCCCCAGGACTATATAATGATTTGAAGTGTTAATGCTTGCACTGGGATCTTTACATTAGCAAATAAATCTAGGAAAATAAATGCATCCATTTGTCTGCCTTGCAGGGATATTTCTGAGGAGGCAGCTGCATGCTGTTTTGTTTCATTGTGTTGTTTTGGTTTTACCCAGTTTGGCTTTCTTTTCAGCCATGCTGCAGGATACGAAGGCTCCATTTCAGTGGTAAAAATGTTTCTTTTTAGCCAAAAACATAAATATGTCAGCTCCACCATGGAAGTTGTAAGGCTACACAATACAGATCTGTTTGCAGTAGGATGGGCTATAAAAGGCGCCAAAGAGGGAGTAGGTCTTCTTTACTACTTGACTTCTAAGTTCCACCCCTGAAAGCAGCCTGTAAGGACCAATCTTCGGACTCTAGTGGGGAAACGAGCAGAAAAATATCAGAAATATCTTAATTGAAGTAAAAATGTGAATTTGTTTTTAAACTGAGATCATGTTTTTGAAGTTCAGCAAATTTGGGGGTCAACCTCAAGTAATTCCTCCTTTAGGAAAAGTTTCACATGAGACAGATAAAGAAATGAAATTTCTTTAGATATCAGCTAAGGTGACTGAAATGACATTGGTTCACAAAAATGAGATTCACAAAAAGGAGGTTGATAATAAATCTTATTTTCATTTAATTGTTTGACCAGCTGCAGTTGAGAAAAGACCTTGGGAAAGAGATTCCACAACTGCAAACACATGTATAACTGCTAAACATCCCAGCTCTTGACTTTGGCAAGTAATATACATTTCATTCTTCCATCAATCTTCAGAAATGAAAAAAAGAAAAAATCCAGAACCAGCCAAATTTTCATTTTTAATTTGGAAATCAGAGACTGCCCTCATTCTTGCTTCCATT
Organism: Nestor notabilis; assembly: GCF_000696875.1. NCBI lineage: Eukaryota > Metazoa > Chordata > Aves > Psittaciformes > Psittacidae > Nestor > Nestor notabilis. The sequence goes on along the minus strand of NW_009925896.1, from coordinate 21,478 downwards.
GCTTCGCATGAAGATGCACCCACGTAAAAACTGTTAGATTTTCTTTAAAGGATACCTAGGCTAGCAGATACCTCACCTAATATTTATTTCAAATTTCAATGTGTATTGAAGAGAGAGAGACATACTCAACCCCTCCTAACATCACTGTCTCGGCTCCCTGGACAGTGAAAAGAAAGAAGTATTTCTAGATAGCTAGTTTAGATTTAGGCATCTAACTTTTGGTGGCTTAGGTTAAATGAGATAAATCCCACTCTCAGAGAAGCTGTGCTGCCAATTGCAGATAAATAAATGCTGTCTTAAATCTCCAGTGTGAAAATAAATTGGTGTTTGGAATATATAGGCTTCTTTCCTGTTTTTTTCTGCTCACCAAAATAGCAGCTATACCTGTCACTCTGCAAATACCTTTTGTGTCTAACTGCCATTACTGCCAGTAGGAGATGTAAGTGGGTATTGAGAACAGAATATACCCCACTTTCAAGTACCTGAATTATTTTTACTTTGCATGGAAATATGACTAGTTGTAATGAGAATTCAGAATTCAGTGAAGGTGAGGTAGCTTAATGGTAAGAATTTAGTGCACTTTTACAATCTGATTATCTTAAAATGTCTCAACTTATAGCTTTTTCAAGCAGACATAATGGACCTTATTCAATAAGTTTGCTTAATTAGGTGTTACTTGCAGAAAAATATTACCGTTCCTCTAAAAATAAAAGATTATGTGTCCATGTGTTACTACTGGGCTTTTTCCTTCTTCTTCCTCTGAAAGGAATTTCTGATATAGCCCTGAAATTCTTTTATTAATGTCTTTATTTCACTGAAATTAAAATAGCCAGTAGAACTGTCTCCCCTATGTTTAGGTTTTTGTATGTATCTTTTGATAGCAATAACTTAGAGATATTTTAGACTCCATAAACATTATTTGGCAAAAAACTTAATTAACAAACCATGGCTTTGTAGGAACCAGGAAAGCCATGGCCTTCAGGGCTTAGGCGTTGAAGAATGGGCCTCCTAAACCTGGCTTTGCCACTGTCTCATGGTGTTATTTCAAGAAGCTTGTCACAGCCTCACCCTACCTCAGGGTCTTCATCTGTAAAATGGAGGCAGCAATACTTCCCGTATCTCACGGCAAACCATGAGCATAGCCAGTGTTTTACTGGCTGCTTGAACAAGCTGTATGAAAAAGCTTAGCTAGTACCAGTGTTATAGTGCATTGTGTGCACCTTTCACCCCATGAAGGGGGGGAACACACATTCTTTGTGCAGAAATGAGGAAGTTTGTGAAAATGGCCTTGGTATGTCTCCTTATGGCCATAGAATGTGCCCACTTTCCTCTGCTCCTTTGAGAGTGCTGCACTTAGTATAATAAGGCATGGACTCGAGTTGGGAACACTCCATCTGTGATAGCAATAGTTCAATGTTTTTCCTGGTGCAACTTTGGCTCATGACAGAGTTAAGCAGTCCCAGGTAAAATATGTAGTCTAAGGAAGACCACAAAGTCAACTACACAGCTTGAGGGGTTTTAATATCTTACGTCTATTTTACAAGAATATATTTATGCATATATGAAGCACCTAACAAAGAAAACATCCTTTCCATGTTTAAAGGTCAAGACAAATAAGAACTCAATACTTGCCATGTTACCAATGTAGGAGGGTATGAGGAACCACGAAAGTATCTTCCATGTGTTGCTTTGCGGTATGCTGTGTCAGGCTGGATACTTACCTCTCTGCGTTAACTCAATCTGTCTAAACATTAGTTTTCCAGTTTAAGCTACCTGAGCCTGAACACAGCACTTCTTTTAAAATCAGTGTTTAGGAAGGTGTAGTATATTGTCTTCTTATCTTTATTTGTTGTCTCTTATCTTTCCAGTGAGCATATAGGGGCTCAGATGACCATTTTAGTCTAAAATTAAGAAATAAGCTACATTAGCAATGAGCAAAATGAAACCAGCCTTCAGGTTACTTGAAAATCTAAAAAGTATGTAAGAACCGTAAATATGCAGAATGGCTTTAAATATATTTATCATTCACTTTTAGCCCCATAAAGAACAAGGTTGTTAATGTTATGGAATATCTATGGATAATTTCAAATACCTGGTTTTCAATAGAAAATACATATATTGCTAGTGAGGGCATGAACCTTATAGATTTTTTACTGATGGTATATCTAGCCGACTGTCACTGAACAGACCAGTATTGTATACAGAAATACTAGGGCAAACAAATGACTAACATGTTAGGGATGGCAAAAATCTGTCATCTCACACTATCAGCATCTTTCCACGGTTTTTCAGTGCTGCTCTTTAGTATCAAACAGAAAGCCTATGGAATGTAGAAGAATAAACCGGAAGAATACTTTAATAATTTTTAAAGAATATAATGATTCAGGAAAGATTAGGGTAGGGCAGACTTATGAAATTGAATCCTGTAGTCCATACTCAAACATTCAAACAAACAAACAAAAAAGTTTTGTCTGGGTCAGTACAAAAGATCACATTTTGACAGTACTTGCCAAGTGGTACTTTTTACTGATGGATATAGGAAATTGGCTGTGTCATTTCAGTCTGTCAGTCCTCAGCGGATTTACCAGAAAAAAAAATAGTCTGGGACTGAAAATGAAATCCAACATAGATACAAGTTTAGAAAAAGCTAAGAAGCAAATATTGTGGTGAGTGCTCTAAGTGTAGCAACAAACTGACAAATGTCAACATGACAGAAGTAGTTTAAAGATCATTCTATGACTCAGTGCTTGAACAAATTTGGGGCTATTTTGAATAGCAGTGCAGAAGGTCATTCCTTATTCATACCAAGAGAAGTCACTGGAGCTGCTCTGCCCTCACTGATGATGCCACTGGGAGAACAGCATCACCTCCATCTTTTAATTTCCTTTACTTGGTAATCCAAGATGTCCTTTGTCTCGTATACATACGCTGAGAACTCACTTTTATTGTTGCAAATGGTTGCAATCTAAAACAACAGTTTGTGGAGCAGGCCTTTTGGATGATATTCAGGGTACTGTTATGATATCGTCCATTTTGAAATTTGCCATGGCCTGTGAACCTCCATTCATGTTAAGAGAAAGCTGCTTTCCTACTGTCCCTGTGCCATATGCACATATAGCCACATACCTGTTTTTGAAAACTAGAGCTTTCAGTGATTGGCTCAGCTAGCACCATCCTTAACAAGCTTGTTTTAGTCTATTACTTCAAATTAATTTTTTAAGACTAGAGCATTAGAGAGCATGTCTGCTGGGGCTACAGTTGGAAAGACAAGTTTGAGGGCTAGACTATGAAATAAAAACAGCACATAAGGGAAGAAAACTGCCTAAAGGAAACATACTGTTGTTTGAATAGCAGACGAGAGGTAGGAGGCAACCAGTTGAAATAACCCTTGCTATTCGAAACTGGAAAAAAGGTCCAGATCCTCTTTAATATGCCAAACTCAAACTGAGGCTTTGCCAGTTTTATCCTATCCTACACATTTTTCTTATCACAGTGGTTGTCTTTTGAGAGGCACTGGTAAAAAGAAATAGAAAATTGCAAATGCTTTAGGGATTGCAACATGCCCGCTGGCAGATATACACTGGGGAGGTGGGGGCAGAGGGTGCTATAGTTGCCTCTTTAGCATTCTCTGTTTGATGTATCTCATATGGCACATGGCAGGGAAATATCATTTTGTGTACAACTTTAGGCACCCATTAAACTTTTCAAGTCAAATTCTGAGTTCCCAGAGCATTCATAAAAGAGGAAAAGCTTTATTTGTATGATAAAAAAGAATAAAAAAGCAGATGTGAAAACCAGAATATTGTTGTAAACACTCTGAGATTGTGCGTGCTGGCTTCTTTTCCTTCTGATTTCTGGACTTTGAGAGCTCACTCTTTAGTTAATTTCTACAAAGTAAATTATTATTTCTTAAAGAAAACTGAGATTTTTTTTTCTGTGGCTCCAAGATCTGGAGCTTAAAGGAAACCATGAGGCTCATGCTATCACTGAGAGACAGCAAAGCTGAGTCTAAAAGTCTGTCCAGAACCTGTAGTTCTGACAATATGCAAACCAAGAGTCGCTTTGAGAAGCACCCTCATATTAGTCAGGTGAAAGTAGAACAGGTAGTACAGGACATTCCTGAACAAGGTCCTTCTAATAGAGATATTCATCTAGGTCAAAGGAGATGATGTTGTTGCTTCAGCCTCAGATCGTATTTGATTCCCATTCCAGTTCCCTCTGCTTGTTCTGTGAATATTTAATACTGGCAGCTTCGACAGCCTCACCTGGCTCCTGAGGCACCTAAGAAACACAAGCCTGCATCCTAATGCAATTTCAAGGACAAATAGGAATGGCACATTGATGTGATTTATGGGTATGTACCCCCAAAATTGTGTTCGACAGACTACTGTGAGTTGTGATTTTTGGACTTCTATGCAGCTAAGAGGTTGTCAATACAACTTCAGCCTTCATTTGGAAAAGGGTGCCTGCAGTATTATGCGTTACACTTCCTGTTCTTTTTTTCTCTGCTGGGCACATTGCGTGTAGTTCTTCAGGATTTGATTAGATCTGAGATCCCCAACTTTCAAATTTACAACTGCATCCTTATGCTAAACCTGCTGTCTAATTGTAATAGGTTTCCCATTAATTTAGCTAATATGCATCATGCATGTAATTCTCACCAGGTCAAAACCACTAATTTAAGACTGAGCAGTAGTTAATATGCCCTGCCTAGCTGTCTTCCAGAGCAAAGAGAGGCAGTTTGAACTTACACAGTCAAAAATTACATACAAAATCAGGCACCACCAAAATGACCAGCAACTGGTAAGATTCCTACTTTAATCTGACAAACAAATACTCCTAGAAAAACAGAACCTGTGAAGCTGCATCCATCCTGCATCATGTAATCCTTTGTGGGAGAATAAGAACTCCATACCAGCTGAGAGCAGGTATGTGCATACATGCCTGTATGTAGAGGTACTTTAAAGGCACGCTACTCTCTCTCCCAAAGGTAAAATGTGAATCAATTGAATAGTTTGCTTTCAACTGAGTGATCTTCACATTTAACTCCTTCTCTACAAACGGACTGTGTTTAAAGCAGGACAGAAACATTTTTTCCTTAAGTGGTATAAGAAAAAAAGTGCTGAAAAATTCTGCTACATCCATTTTTAAATTATGTTTAACAACATAATTGCTGCTAAACCTTCTCTTCTCCCTCACCCCTAAAAAAGAAGTGTATCTGAGGATACAAAATGCCATTGAAACACTGAGAAAAAATATTTCAGACTGCTCTGTTGTTAGCATAGTATGGCTATAGCAAAACACATACTAGTGAGTTGGAATCATATCATCCTGAGCATCTGCACTACTCCTCCTTGGAGAGTGCATACTAATCATCGCTCTTCATGGTCAGTAACCACATAAGGACAACACCAGACGATGCCAGTGGTTTTGGTCCTGTAGCATTTATATGCTTTCCTGCAAAGATAGTTATGCCAGATAATATCGTCAACCTTGTCTTTGGTCTTCTCTCTTGATTGAGGCAGATGTTTATTTTCCATCTGCACTATATGTCAGTGCAACTGCAGCCTTCATCTGGCAAAGGGTGCCTGTAATATTATGAGGCCATCGCATAAGCTGCTGGAAAGATTACTCTTGTGAATAAAATCAGTTTATGGCTAAAAACATTTATTCTTCATTTTGATAAGCCCTTAACAAATGAAAATTTGCTTCCTTACACTTTTGCCAAGCATAGGACCATGTTTATTTCTAGCTATATGGGTCACGAAGGATTCCCAGCTGTTAGATAGAGTCAGTTGTGCATTGCTGCACTCAACAACATCTGTTTCACAAAAACAGTATCCAGCTTTTAGCGCTCAAATGGAGGTTATACCATATGCCAGCAGACCACTTAGTTTTTACCTTGGGAACCAACTTTACACTAGTCAAGGTAACAGAGGAAGTACTGAGTATTTAAATGCTACCAGGCTTCAGTCACATCTTCATGTGCTCTTGTCATTTCCAACTATATATAGTAAAATTAGTTCCAAGCATATACCGCAAGCTGTTCCTCTGTTTAATAATTAACTGGAAGAAAGTTTGTTTGCAAAACAGTTAAAATGTTTTTTGTGATAGACTCTGATGTTGCAAGTGGTGCCATAAGATGCTTCTGCAAATACAGAACCTTGTTAAAATGTCAAATAATATCAGCTATCAACAAAGGCAGATCAGGTTGAATACCCTTTAACTACTGAGCAGGATGTCAAAAAGCCATACTACCGTGGAAGTCTTCAGAGCCTCGCAAGCCATTCAAAATGTCTGGCTGTGTAAACCAGAATGTTTCGATTATGATTTATGTTGTTCTACCAACTGTCTTCTTTCCTTTCGTTTGGTTTTAATCACTTAATGGGTCTCTAGAAATAAAGTTTTAAAAATATGTATCTTTGACATCAGCAGATAAATTAGATTAAAGGAAATGCCTCTGATAGGTGAATCATTCTCCAAGGAGAATACCAAAGAATTTTTATGCCCTTACTGATACTAGGAGGACAGTTGTTGCTGTAATATTGTATGGTATCATATTGCACTTAGCAATACAGTAAAGCGGATTTGTTTGATGATGATTCATTTCTATCATAAATGTTTTATTGCAAAATACATTCCTTAATTCCAAGTAAGATGTTTTCAACAACAAATAGATTAAATTGGGTGTGTTTCCAGAATACCTACAAGATTCACATTATACTTAATTCTAACAAATTGTTTCACTGAATATGTGGATTATGTCGGTGAAGTGAATGAGTTAGATTCTGTTAACACAGGCAAGTTTTACTTGTATGTAAGGCCACTGCAGTGGAATTATTCTTCATTGAAATGATGCAAAAAGTCAGTCATTATGCTACAGACCAGTTTGCTCCAAATCCCATCCTTCGTTTGTAAAACTGAAGAACAAGATGAGTTCAGCTGTACTGTGTAATTTCTTATATCTATTTCCCTACCATTTCAAAACCAAGTATCTAACTGATTCATATCACCAAATAGATTCAGTCCTGCCAACGCCAGGGGAGCAGCTATAAATTTGCTTGGTCCACTGTAACTCTTCTGTGAGCATCACATGTGCATAGTACAAGATGTATCTAGCTTATGCTGTCTCTTTAACTTGCCTTCTGCTCTCTTCTACTGTGACAGGGACTAGATCACCATGCCTATTTCCTGGCTGCTCATGTTTTTATTTTGGATGAAAATGATGCAGTGTCATATGCTGGTATGGAGTTCACATCCTGATATGGAGAAAGGTATAGCCAAAAAAGCATCCACCTCCAATAACAGATGCTCTCGATTCCGTATTACAGACTTTGCCAGAGCATCACAAAGCCGTACTTTGGGAAACGTGTCAATAAATCTACAAAAGGCAAAACAAGATTCTAAGTAAGTCAAGACATAAATTATATTTAGAATTCAGGGGGTTTGTCCCCAAAAGGGACACTGACAAAACAAGAATTCCAGAGCAGATCAGAACATCAGAAGCAGCAAATTTCTGAACAGGATTATGTGACCTTATGGTTTAGTTTACGTATCCTTTTGCAGAAGACAGATGTTGAAGTTTCAGATAAATAGAGATGGAAGAGAAATAAGATGGCCTAGTTTTTAAATTCGGGTTAGGAACTCGACAGATAGAAAATCTTTCCATATAGCTAGGTCCAAACTGGTTTAGCAAAATCAAGTCAAGGGAATTACATCCATTTACACTGTCTCAGGGCTTGACCTCTAACTATGGCTTCTTTGTTGTTTTTTCTTAGTTTTGCTACATTTGCAACAACATTTACATAAATCACGGGTGGAAATTTGAGTTTTCAAACCTGTTTTCTGTTTCCAAACCTTTAAGAAATCATCCAGCTAAGAATGATCTGCTCAAAGGGCAATATGGAATACTTCATGAATTGTAAAAAAAAAAATGAAATCCATGAAATTATCAGTTCTATCTACTCATGATGGAAAAAAAATCCTATTTGCTTATATTTTGGATATTTTTTGTTTTTCTGTCTTTATCTATTTTAAGTTCTCCAGGTCATTGATGTCTTTCTGTAAGTGTGTATCATGCCTGTGTTTGGCTAATTCTTTTTATAAACAGTAACAGTTTAGTTTGTTCTTCCCTCAAGGGCTAAAATCACTGATGGTTTGTGACTCCCATTTTGTCACCAGTAATTGTCTGAAGATTCACATCCTCCACAAACTAAATCAGGGATTTTATTTAAAAATAAAATAACCTTTGCAAAAAATGAAAGGCATATTATAACTTTATGGCTTTCATCTTAGAATGCACCTTATTTTCCAAAGAAGGTGGGAAGTGTTAGTGTTTCTATTTTTCAGTCTTCAGAAATTTATAAGTTCCTGGAAAATCTTCCCTTCTATTCACTACTTTTTGGCATCCAGCTCAGTTTTGAAGTGTTGGCCCTTGCTCCACTTGGGAAACATGAAGATTCACAGGAACAAAAATAAGATTGAGATGGCTAGAGTGCTGGGAATATTTACTGTTCCAAATAAAATAACAGCAAAAAAAGTTCCCTCCTCAATCCAGGACCTTATCACAGAAGTTTTTGCAATATTTCTGGCCAAGCATGCTGAACTTGTAACAGTAACTCTGTACATCCAGTATTCAGAGGTGCTTCTGCTCCCACTGATTTGATAGGAAAGCAGGTAAGTACATTAGACTTATTCTGGACTTTGAAACTTTGCTCTTTCCTCTCAGTGAATCATTGTCAGGAACAAAGAACGTCTCAGTGCCCCCTTTCAGCCCCTTAATTTCTACCACATATCTGTACAATCTTGCTTCATTCAAGGAGAATTGCATGGATACTTCAAAAGCCCATCTTTATCCTGGAGTGCCTGTGCTGCTGCAAAGCTGTGATATCTCACAGCTGTCAGCTAAAAGTAGTCGCTTTTAATTTGTCAGCAGTAGCCAAAATGTCAATATTGAATCTCTGACTCTTATTGAACATCTAGTCCCAGACTGTCATTTTTCAGAGTCCAGCATACTTCTTCATGGAGCCCTATAGCCTCAGCAGGATAACAGGAGGGTAGCAGGCAGGTGTCCTTTCCAGGGCAGAGGGGTCAGACAAATTCTTGTTCAACCGTTTGATTGTTCAACCTTGTTCAACCAACACTGTCATATCTCCACTCTTTATACATTCCATTTACCAAATCAATGATGATGACTGGCACCATCCACTTCTGACTTCCCACTAACTGTCTGTCACCTAGATTTTTTAATTATGGTTTCGTGCTTCTGCTTCATGCCCTTTTCCCTTCTCTCCCGTTTAAAACTCTCCACTGGCTTTATTTAAGCTCTCCCTAAGCTTACAAGTTTGGTGAGCTTTTCTGAACAAAATACATTCAAAAACAAGCTGGTTTTCCAGGTGGGTTTTCCCAAGCTCTCACAGCTCTCATTAGAATAAAGTTTTTACAGTTACATCTGTGCAAACACTGAAAACAAATATAGTGTACTGGCACAGAGCTGAAGGAAGTTAAGTGCACCTCTCCACCTGCCAAGGCCCAGATGTGGGAAATAACAAGGCACAAAGACCCCAAATATTGGGACACAGAACAATTATTGCTACAGAAGGCTTCGGTACTATGTTAGTTTAATTTCTTGAAGCATAATGTTTTCTGAAACGATTGTTTTCCCATTTCTGCTGCAAGCAGTTTTACAGCACTAAGCATGAGGTAAGATTTATAATGTCACTACAACCAGAAATGAGCAAAATGTCTGTCTGCAATGAAGAATGCTCATCATTAAAATACACTATAAAGAGAGATGTTAGTGTCTATTACCAGAGATAGGTAAGACATGCAACTTACAGCAGGACTTATTACCTTACAGAGTTTGGATGTGTATTAAGAGTGCAAGAAAAGTCTGTTTTCTGAAATTCTGAGATTTCCTCACTTCACTCCAAGCCCACAAATGAGGCCTATAACACTCACACTGAATCTTTTTCTCTTCAGAAATTCTCTTATTTCTACTTACCAGGTAATGCTGTAGCACATAAAGGCAGTGTTGTTTCCTGAAGTTGTTTCTTAAACAGAAAAATCCCGTTAGGGCCAGATACTTGCATCTATCGGACAGGTACAGACTGACATTAACTAGTGATGATGAAAGCGTGGAAAGCTTTTGAGGTGTAGGGGATTCAGTACATCTCATACCGTGTCAAGCCACTGCTCTGTTGTATTTAGTACCTGATCTTTAATAATAAATATGACACTTCTAGAGTAATGCACAGCATAACACTCCCTCAAATACACTCTCTTCCATTTTGTGCAGTCTTACGGACTTGTATGGTCTTACAGATTTTATGGGCTGGACATGCCAGCTATATCTTTCCCTCTAATAGCCCTGTATTTATACCCCTGTATACCTTCTATGATATCCTTAAGATATGAGCTCTACAATTTAATTACCATGTAATAAATAATGCCTTTTTTTTTTGTTGTATGTTAATGCAATTGGTTTCCTCTTAATCTTTGTATTAAAGAAGCAATTACTTGTTGTTCCCAGTTCTCTGTCTCCATGCTGCTTGTGACTTGGCAGACTTGCCCTTAATCTCTCCTCCAAATTGAGAGGAGTTGGGACTATTTAATTCCTGTTCATGAAGGAAGCCTTTCTTTGTTCTTCTAATCACCATTTTCACACTCTTGCTACTGTATCCTTTCCTATGCGGAAGTGACCAGTACTGCATCGAGTACTCATGAGACGCACCAGGGATTCATGACAGCATAATGATCTTTCTGTTTTGTTTTTGATTTCTTTCCCAGTAATTTCTCACTATCTGATTGGGATTTTTCTATTGCCTCTGAGTTTTTAGCTGACTTTTTCATACTCACAATGAGTCAAAATCTCTTTGCTGAGTGGTAATAGCTAATTTAGAGTGCATCACTCTATATGTAGTTTACAATTTTTTTCCTATGTGCATTATTTGGATATTGGATATTATGGATATTGCATTTCCTGTATTATTCTTAGTCATTCAGTACTGAAAGATCTTTTATAACTCTTGGTATACTTTTACTATCATGAATGGTTGTGAATCATCTGCAACTTTGCCACTGCTCTTTCCAGATCATTTGCAATTTGGACAGTAGAGTTTCCATCCACATACCTGCAAGACTCTCGTGGTATTCTCCCCTCATTGTAACACCTAATCACTTCTTTCTACAACTTGTTCCCTGTACAGAAAGGTTCCTGTACACGAGCCTGTGTGTTCTCCTCTAGAGCAACCATCAACACTAAGAATTTGTCCAGCTTTTCTGCCACGGCTTGATGATCCTTGACTGCTCTTTTCATGCTTGAGTAATTTTTTTAGCCCTCAAAAGTTGTTTCAAATAATGTCTTCTCTGCTATGAAAAACATTCTTATTACTCTTTTCATGCTTTTATCAAATTATTTATCAATATTTTCTTTTGCTTCCTTTATTAGTGTTTACATTTACAGTGCTAGAATTTATGCTTTTGAGTTTTTTTCTTTCTTTGGACACTTGACTAGAAGAGCATTTCCTGAAGCCTGAAGAAGGGAATTTATTCCCAATCTCCTTTCCTACTCTGTTGGGTGTTCTCCCCTGATTCTTTTCCAGTCCCTCAGGACAATTTATGTCTTGGTGCACATAGGTTTGTTTCTAAATTAACAGTTACAATACTGGATATGCAATAATTCAGACATGCAGAGAATCTGTAGAGCAATAGGAAAATATCTGGCTTGTAAAATTACAAAATTACACATGCAGGTAATACAAGATAGACTATAGAAGGTACTGCAATGAATAACTTCCTTTAAATGTTACCAACATTTGTAATAATTGGAATGAATGGAAAAGTGTAAATGCAAACATAAACATGCCTTGTATTTACATTCTGACATCACAGACAGTCCACATCAGACAAATCAGGATTGGTAATAAAGCCAGGTACCCTTGGATTTCTGCAGGGAAAGTTTCTTTAGGGTTGGGTTGGGTTTTTTTCGAATATTTACTATATCTCAAGGATTATCAAGGGGAAATTATTTATTGGTCTAGAAAGAGTGAAATCCCATGCTTAATAGAAATGATTTAAAAGCCTAGATTCATCCTTCTTTTGTTAGCTTATGGTGGTTGGAAGAATTGAACAAGAAGGGTGTTTAGATTTCAAATGTAAGGATTTGTTTTCTGTCATGTTGCATCAGTCTTGGTATATTTTTAAGAAGAGGTATTTATCAAGCCGTAATGTAGTTTTCAATCACCTCTGTCAGTGCAGGATAGTGGAAACTGATGAAATATGAACAGAAGTGTGGGGAAAATATAGAAAAGAACTTCACCTAGTTACTGATGTATCCAAGTTACTTGATTCTTCAATTTGCCCCGATAGATAATTTACAATAGTATTTTTTGTCTTTGTTTCTAACCTCACCTGTGAAGCTTTTGTTCTTTTCATGTAACTAAAGTTTCATATATGATCAAATAGTGTTGTTATTTATCAGCAAGAGATTAATAGTCACCCAGACTTGACTAATAAGGACCATAATCCCCAAATAACCGACACAAGAAAGGTTATTCAGGGAATAGAATACTCCTAAATGTGCATTAAATGGTGGCTTTATATTAGTAGGTAATGTGCAACCAGGCAAGAGCTCTCCATTTGTATTTCACTCAGAAGTTATCCATCTCTGTTTGTAAAAGCAGAATTTTTTAGAGCTGAGCAACAGTGTGTATGCCTAAAAGCTTGTAGCTTTCTCAATGACTTCAGCTGTTCTGTTAGCAGGTATTTTCTCTACCTGCAATCCAAGACTTGTCCATGTCCTTTAACCCCTGTGCATAGTCATCTGCAGTAATTCTATCACTTATTTTGATGACAACTTCAGAGGTTGTTGATCCTACCACTGCAGAAAGACCCAAGACTAATGACAGTTTATTTGTCTACACCTTCTCTGGAAAACCTGAGACTAAGCCTTCCTTTTACTCCTGATACTGGACGCAGGAATAGCTGTTGTCAGCTAAATGTACCTAAAGACACTATTTAGCTGGTGAAAACATTCTGTTTGGGTTTTTTTGCCTAGTGTTTTTCTGAATCCAGTTTCCCTGTACATTAGTATATAAAAAATTTGGTCCTTGTTCTGACTTTCTCAGCATAGTTTGGATGTCCGCAGTGACAGATTGCTACATCTGAGGTTGTTTCCTGTTGAATCTTTGGTGGTCAGCAGAGAGAAGGAGAATTTTTTTTACCTGTTTTAGATATCTGCTTTACAGAATAATAATAGAATAATAGAAATTTTTAGGTTGGAAAAGACCTGTAAGATCATCGAGTCCAACCATTAACCCAGCACTGCCAAGGCCACCATTAAACCATGTCCCCAAGTATCACAACTACATATCTTTTAGATACCTCCAGGCTTGGTGACTCCACCACTTCCCTGGACAGCCCGTTCTAATGCTTGACGACCCTTTTGGTGAAGAAATTGTTCCTAATAGCCAGTCAAAATCTCCCCTGCTGCAGCTTGAGACTGTTTCCTCTTGTTCTGTCACTTGTTACTTATTATGATGGGATGGATCATGCTTTGGAAGAGTTTGTCTCTCTGCTGCTAACAAGGGTCAAGGCAAGTAACTGATATATAGAGTCTCCTCTGTAAATACCTTTATGTGGTTGAATGAATCCCTCCTGCCCAGAGTATGCTGTCACTTTTTCTGAGTTGTAAAATTTCATTAACAAGAAGAGTTGAAGGAGAACATACAGTACTTGAAAAATCTGTTCCTTTACCTCTAGCTCACTGATTTGAATAAAGACTGAGAGTGCTCATGGTCTAACGGCTGTTCAGTGACCTGTGTGGCATGAGTCTTCAGATTTTGGGTTTGCAAAATCCTAAAAAAAACCTTCTTGCCGCCCACCTGCTTCCTTGCCACTGCTTGAGTGCTTGGAGTGTTTGCTCAGCCATGTTAAACGCGGGGGTTTTTGTACCTCCTTGAAAACAAGTTCTTTAGGTAATTATTATGCCAAATGCAAGAATAAAGAGAAGAATAGAGATTTACCTGATCTTGTCAGCAAACACTACTGTCTAGAGCTAGTACCAACCAGCACAGTACCAGACAGGATATCAGAAGACACGGGCTCCCGTAACTACAGATTTGGACTTAAATTCTCTACTGCCTTGATGTCATCCTCCAATGCCAACTAAGACCTTTGTCCTAATTTTGAAAAAAATTCATGGTTTAATCCCCAGTTGCATCAAATTTGCATTATGAATTCTGCTAAGCTCTTTGGTGGCAACATTGATCACAAATCTAAGAGAGAAGCTGGGGACCCGGTGTTCTCTGTTCAGGGCATCTGGCTAAGGAAAAACAGTCCAGAGGAAAACAGCTTTAGGAGATGTTGCAAAAGCTATGAGAAATCCTTTCATCTCCATAATTTACAATGCACAATTTGAACACCTTTTGCTCTCTCCATCTCAAAATCTTATCTGAGAAAACCATACCCCAACAGAGTTTTGGCCTTAAATATACTGGAGATTCCCTGAATCCCTCTGTGCACTTTGCTGTTGCAAATGCCTTCATACAGTGCCAGGACTTCTGGCAGCAGTATAAAGCCCTGAAATATACAGAATAAATATTGTTGTGCTTCCCAGGACTATTGAGAGGCCAGGTGGTGCAATTGCACAACAACCTGTTAGGTTGAAGCAGAGATGAACAAAGATGGAGGCAAAAGCCAAACAAGTTGGTCAGGATTTTTTTCCTTATGTCAAGGAACATGCTAGCCTCTGGTGCCTCAGGTTGTTTTGGAAGACAGTACTCTCATTGCCTATTGAAGAGATTTACATTATCCTTGTTCAGTTTCCAGGGGAGGTTACTATGTGCCTGGCAAGGCTAGAAGCCGGTAGAAGGATTAAAAATGCAACTTTCCTTAAAACATCCATGCAAAAATCTGTATCTGCCTAGTTGAATGCCTAAATTACTTTGCCTTTCTAAGGATTACATAACTATACATTTTCCATATTCAACACTGTTTCAAGGACATTACCTGAGAAGGCTGGCTATTCAGAGCCCACCACACAGAAGCATTAATATATTAATAGCACCTGTTGGTATAACTTGGAAACAAAGCTGTAAAGAGTTATTCAGGCAAGTGATACTAGAAAAGTTAGAAAATGCTTCTGGTATCATTTTGAGATGCTTTGAGTACCAGTGTTTGTAAGGTGATGACAGTGCCATTGAATCCTGGGTACATGTTCATATCACTCTCATACGGATGCCCCAGGGACCCCACAAGGGTTCAAGAGCTGTTTTCTGTAGTCAGTGAGACTTCACAGGTACTCAGAATTAGATGGGGTTTGTTGTCTCAAGACTGCATCTGATTATTAAGGAGAAGAAAAAAGTCTCTTAAATCCCCCATTATTGGTGTCGCACCATTCATCAAAAGGTTCCCAGGCCTTTTGTAAGCACAGAGGCAGACAAGCAGTGGACATGAAGTTTGTAACAGCTGTGGCAGTAGATACCACAGAGTAAAGATAAGAAGGAGGAGATGGCTGATGAGAGAAACTCCAGAAATCTATGTGATAAAAATGTTTCCAACCACAACCTTAAAATAATAACTATGTTGTTCATCAGGCATTCCAGCCAATAGCTCATGCTCTGTCCCACTGCATCATACACTTGCATCCCACTGGTAATGACTTGTTCTTTGAATTGCAATTAACCTATTTAAGACCAATTAAGAAACAGATCTTGAATAGGCCTGCAGTATTACAGCTCAGTACTCACAGAAGATGACAATGATGTTTTAATTAAATATGGGAGCAAAAGGTCTCAAACTGAAGCTTACAGCTAACTAAGCAGCAGTCATTTGGTTACTGAACAGGCAAGGAGCTTTATGGTCTCTCTCCACATGGTTCAGCCTCCATAGCTCTCAAGTTTGCTTAAGGCTAAATAGCTTTCCTAGTCTATTATTGCACAGAAGAAGTCCCTCCCGCCCCCATTTTCCAGATCGCAGTTTGGTATGTTTTAACAAACTATGATAATCCCTTGGTTTTTGCAGGGCAAGAGTATTGCTGATAAAGTGATTTCATTTAGGCAAATTAACTCTGTTAGTTACATGAAAGATTGAACACTGTTATCTTATGCTGGTATGTGTGAAGTCTCATAAGTGCAAAATACACATCAAGGGCCAATTTCATATGAAAAACTCCTGATAGTATAAGAGCTGGTTAATATTTCTGAATTATTAAGTCTGACAGCATAATCATGCTTTTTTTGTTGTTTAGGCTGTTGATACCAGATGTTTAATGCACAGTAAAATGTAATAGTGTAATAGGAAGCATTTTAAGGAAGTGCAATTTTGGAAAATGAAGAAACTACTTGGGGTAATTTAAAGCATAAAAACAGATGCTGGAATGTGAAGCTGCTTTAGTTTCAAATAAATTGGAAGCCTTCCCTTACAAACCTATAGATATTAACCACTATTTGCTTTTCTCTCCTAGATGCAGAGCTGTGGCCAGCCCAGCTGTGGACAGGTTAGGCTAGGAAGTCAGGTCAAAGTGTCAAGTCTCACCATCACATGATGTTCAACACTGTGCCTTGGCTATGGTCACTGCAAATGTGAAAGAAGGATCACTTCCACTGCCTTAGGGCTGATTGTTCTGCCTCTGCTGGTTATTTAGCACAACGACCACAGGAGTGAATTAAAAGCTTGACTGCAGTGCTCTTCCTGGTATACTACTGGATTCAAGGAAGTTTTGTAGGTATTTCAGGGACATCAGATTTACATTTAAATGTGTTACCAAGCTGGTTATAAAAGTTGGCTGAAGTTAGACCATGGATGCTTTTGTTAGGTCTTATAAATTGAGATTATTAAAAAATACTGCACAATGGGATAAAACACTATCTATGATTATGTACATATTTAAAATATGTATTTGACAAAATATATGTGTAGTCAGTTGCACATTAAAGACTAGCTTCATATGGAAGTAATACACAATAATGAGTGCTGATCAGTATTTGGGGACTGCTGAGCCTAATAACATAATCACGCTTCCCTTCTCCTTGCTGTTTCTTTTGGCACCAGATGCTTAAAGCACAGTAAAATGGAACCTTAATATTCTCTGTAATTAATGGGTGAAAGCACAGAAGTATATACAGGCCAGTTGTGTTTCTATTAAGATGTTGTCATACAATTTATGAGAGAAAACAGATGTTCTGTTAAACAATTTTCACTTGGTGTGCCTGGAATTACCCTTGAGAAATGAGATGTTGTGGGAATTTTCCATGACAAAAAGGAGTGAATTTCATACTTAAAAAATAACTGTTATCATACAGAAAAGACACATGGCTGGAAACTTTGTCACAGCAAAAGCCATTCCAGTTTGATTATACATGTCCTTGAATGTTGCAAGAAGTCCAGTTTTTAGGCAAAAGAGCCTCAATTGAAGGAGAGAGCTTATCTACAGAAGAAGATTAGGTCTCTCCTGATCTCTGACTGTTTAACGTGTTGATTTGTGTTGGGTTTTTTTTCTTTTTGAAAGTCACTGCTTCTCATTGCCCGAAGTAAGCTCTGTCAGATCCTCTTTGACACCCATCTGAACACAACTGGTATTCCAGCTTTCTTCAGTGGCTCTGATTTGCAGAGAACAGCTGCTGAGAGCTTTCTAATAAAGGGTTTTTTGAATGTGTCACAGTTCAACCACCCCAAAGAAAGCACCCAGATAGGCCTTAGTTCAGATGGGTCATTAACTTAGTGGCACAGTAGCACAGTGGCACAGATCGGTCATTAACTTAGTGGCACAGTGAATTACATCTTCAAAGCACATTGCAAGTATTTTTTTAGCACAACATCCTTCAAAAATGAAGAAATTATCTTCAAGCCATGAAAAAGTATGGCAGAAATGGAAGAACACAGTGAAAAGCTACACAGGTAGAAGCCAGGCTCAAATCAGAACTGAGGGCTCAAACATTACATCACATTCTTGCAGCTTTGCTATTTATCTCATATCACCTGAAGGACAATAACCGTCTGTGAATACATGTTTAGTCCATGAAAAGGAAAGAATATTAGCCTACCTCAGTCCATGGTGAAAAAGGTGTAGTGGCTGAGACTGCACAGCAACATTCCCCAGCACTGGTCTTCAAATCCCACGCTTAGGCCTCTCGACCATGATTTGAAAAATTCATTAATCTAATCAATGTATTTGCTCTAATTTTCTAAATTGTGAGAATTCTTCCATTGAGTTGTCCTCTGGTCACTGTTTTCTCCAAGCTTCAAATAGATATGACCAAAGGCTGGTGCCATGTGGACCAGATCTATACGGCAGGACAGTAGGAAGATGCTGAACATTAGTTGCTTAGCACTGTTTTCCAGAATAAAACAAAGATTCAGGATCAGATCCTGGGTCTAAGATTGTCCCATTATCTCATTTCAAATTAAAATAGGATTCCCTAATCTTTCATTGCACAATCTGCTGATATTTTTTGAAAACAGATGTGTAGTAGACAGCTGTTTTGTTTAACAACCGAGAAAACCAGTCTCCTGCATGTAGTAAATAAACAGAGGAAAAGTTAGATTTAGAATTGCTTCTTTCAGAAATATCAGCCAGAAAATACTGGTGGGGGCAAGTCTACCCAATGCCTCTTCTTAGCAATTCACATGCCCCTTCTGGAAAACAAGTCAATTCCTCTGTTGCCAGCATACGTGAATGAAAAGCATAAGCCATCTACTCTCCAGTCTGTACATATTAGCTTACCTGATACAAATACAATTAAGAAAAAAATAAAATTCAAATTTGGGGAGCTTTGCTGCAAAATTGTACTAATGGGCTACTTGTAATCATGGATCACAGCAGAAAGTACAAATAATAGTATCAGCATCTGAACCAAGAACACCCACCCTTCAAAATCATACTGACTCACCAATGGATTTCAACAGTCTTCCCTGATTCGAGTCACTCAGCACGGTCTTGTCAGGGCTTCTGAGAACTGTAGTGATACATTTGGGAAGTTCTCTTTTTGACCTTCTCTGAAGGGGGAAAAACTTAAAAGAAAAATCTATTTCTGTATGGGTTTGTGGCTTTGACATTTGCTTCCCTCATCTTTAGTAATCCTGGATTGGTAGAATGTCTGAAACATCATTCCACTATTCCTCCATATGGCCAACATTAAAAATGAACATCTGTCAAAAGTAACTTACTATTTAATGAGGAATCAGTACTCCAGGAGAAAAAAAAATAATCTTTTTTATAATACCAACTAATTTCTCCTGGCAGACTGGTCACTTGGGTATTGTACTCATTAAGTCATATGACTCCCAAAGTGTCAACGAATTATTTGAGATGCCCAAAACACAGTAACAATTTAATAGGATAAAGGTTCCTGCTTCAATGTTGAGGATTGCTGGGAATAATTCATACAGGGCTACTGTATTAAGGAAAATTCTTGAAAAGCATGGAATTTTTTCAAGTATGTTTCTTTTTTAAGGAAAAAAAAACACCCAACAAACCCTTTATATCTCACAACAAGCTCTATGCAAATCAATGGGTTATGATAGAACCCCCCTTCAGGAGGAAGGAACATTAAAAATACTTACCTTGAAACCAAAGCCATGATGATTCCTTTGCTGGGAGAAGCATGTCAGTGTAACAGAAGTGTTCTCTGCAGCTTCCCTAACCCCAGCTGTACTTTTCAAGGATATAGATGACTCTGATGATAAGCCAGGCTGGCTCTACAGAGCACTTTGTTCATTCCCCAAAAGATCTGCTGCTCGAGGACTTGGTGTCAAGATAACTTACCTTTCTTTGTTTGCTATGCCCTGGGAGACTGAAAGAACTACTGCTCCCAAGAGATTTCATAAGAGATGTGGGTTTTTAAAGTCTGTTTAAAGTCAGGTGTTTTTGTCTGTTTCCCTGCAAAAGGACTGTTCCTGACAGTATTTATTTATTTCCAGAAGGTTTAAGGTCAATATGCCTACTGTATTGATTATACGGGCAGATTCTGATCCCAGTTAGGCTAGAGTAAAATAAAGAAAATTATTCCAGATTCAAACCAGCACAATGAAGCTCAGAATATAGCCCATAGTTTTGCTGTATGGGAGCTAGTCTTCTCATATTTGTTCAGAGAGATACATCTGGGGGAATGTGAGGGTTCTTCAGTGTCTTCATAATTTGTGCATTGAACACATGCTCTACTCTTTGATTGTTTTATTGTTGTTCAGTTCATATAGTCACAAACCACTGTGGAGAAAACCATTCACAGCAATCAGGAGGCAGATTCAGTTTCCACAGTTTCCACTGATTTTAAAGACTTTTAAAAATTAGCATGCCTGAGGATCAGGCATGTTAAGGAGACTAGGCAGTGTTTGGTTAGAAATGGATAGCTAAAACACTAATCACTCAAATTCACTGCTCTTTAATAGAGCCTAAATTTAATAATGAATCTCCCTCCCTCAGAAAAACAAACATGTTTGTATGTTAAATATGAAACTGAGGTGAGAAGAAATATTATTGTGTCAAACAATGTCAGGAGAAGGAAACCACGCTATCAGAGCAGCAGCTATATCAGGTGTGAAAAACGTTGTTGTTAAAGAGCAAGTTTTGACTATATTGTTCCAGAACAAATGATTAGATGAGACAACAAAACAAGGAATTAAACAAGACATGTAGGAGCAAGGGGTGCAGAAAAACAACAGAAACTGAGAGGAAAAAACTGAGTGGGAATTTTTTGGAGAGTATGGCTGGCAATCAGCCAGAGTGGGATTCAACTCTATGTTAAGACACTTTAAACTTAGGATTCTTTTGTAGGTGTTCACATCTGCTTTAGGTGTTCAACTCCCCTTGATGCTCATTAGAGAGTGTCGTGGTTTAAGCCCAGCCAGCAACTTGGAACCATGCAGCCACTTGCTCACTCCCCCTCCTTCTTCCTCCCTCCGCTCCCGGAGGGATGGGGAGGAGAATCGGAGGAATGTAACTCCCACGGGTTAAGATAACAGCACTCCAGTAACTAAGGTATAATACAAACCACTACTGCTACCAATGATAATGATAAGAAGAATAACAAGGGGAGAGGACACAACCGCTCACCACCCGTCAACTGATACCCAGCCCCACCTGAGCAGTGATCTGGGCCTTCCGGGTAACTCTCCCCAGTTTATATGCTGGGCGTTGGTCCGTGTGTCCTGTCTCTGCTTCCTCCCGGCTTCCCCTCCTCCCTGGCAGAGCATGAGACTGAGAAAGTCCTTGGTCAGAGTAAACATTACTTAACAACTAAAAACATCGGTGTTATCAGCATTGTTCCCAGGCTGAAAGTCAAAATCACAGCACTGCACCAGCTACTAAGAAGGAGAAAAAATGACTGCTGTAGCTGAACCCAGCACAGTATCCATCCCTTATTCCATACCATTCACGTCATGCTCAGATCCCACATTTTTCAATATACCATCACTTTTGTCTCATATATATATATATACATCCACACTCACACCCAAAGAGAGAGATATCATTCCCTAG
>NW_009925895.1:19685-27649 GCF_000696875.1 Nestor notabilis | reverse complement strand
CGGAGCAGCGTTCCCCGGGGCACGGCCGCCGAGAACCACGGGCGCTGGCCGGGCTAGGTTTGGGTGCCTGGCCGCTGCCTCGACGGTGGACCCCGAGACCCGCTCCAGAATTGTCACAGCGCGCTTTCTGAAAGCACGGAGGGCCGCCAGCGTTCGTCGTTTGGGTTTGCTCTGTCTTGTTGCCTTTTTCTTTTCTGACATTTTAAAACCTGTGAAATTCTTGACTATTCAAATACATCAAGAAGCTGGGTTGTAAGATAGGCGACAAATACCACAAAGCTACAGTTGAAACACCTGGAAATGACAGCTCTCCCAGTTCATACCTTTCAAAAAGAACCCCCAACAAACCAACAAGGTACCAAAATTTGAGCTGTTTAACTGAAATAACCTTCTGTTCTCAGGAAGATGATGCAGAATTCACTCATTTGATTCTGGCTCAGGCTCTCTGCTTCAGATGAAATATCCTGGTTCCTACCATAAATACTGGGGTTTGCACCCTATGTGACCTACTTTTGGTACTGACCACCAGCAAAACCTGCATTTCCACAGAATGTAAAAAGTCAAAATGTTCAACAGGCTAGGGTTTTTTCCAGATACTATGAAAACAAATAAGAAGTATCTGTCCTTATGCTTCAGAAAACATGATTGCTCCTGACTGCCAGGGCTGAGGTAACTTTTTCACTGTGTAAGACTGCAAAGATCCCTCCTATATGTGCACACTTGCTTTTGTACTGGTTTTTGGTTTGGGTTTGGTTTTTTTTTCTGGTGGTTTGTTTTTTTTTCCCCCAAGAATATAGGCCATCCCAGAAGCAAATGTCTGATGTAACAGACCAATAAGCTGTTCCGGTTTTGCCACTCCTGTGATCTTGTTCAAAGTATTTCTTGTATTAATTAGATGACTTTCTATGCATGAATCACAGTTTATCCTTTGCGTAAAGAGAACTATACCTTGGGAGAAATAATACAGAAATAAAAATGCATATAAACATAGGAAGCCTGAAATTACTATTTGGTTATCCTTAGAAAATGCAAAAAAGCTTTTCTCAGATTGACATCAAAAGTAGAGGAAATTTTCTTGATGGCTCATCTTACAAAACCTCACTGCTTAAACTGTGTCCTTCTTTCCTAACAGAGTAAAAGAGAACAATTTTTCCTAAACCTTAACGTTTTTAGTGTTATCAGCCCATATTAAATAAATAACTTACAGTTTAGGTTTGGATGGATAAGGAGCTGCTGAGCAAACTCGTAAGGAAAAAAGATGCTTGCAAAAGGTGGAAGTGAGGGCAGGTGAGGAAAACAGGGACATTGTCTCAGAAGCTAGGTACCAGGTCAGGAAAGCTAAGGCCCAGCTAGAACTGAGTCTGGCCAGGGATTTCAGGGATAACAGGAAGTGCTTCTATAGGTATGCTGCTGCCAAAAGAAACACTACAGACAATGTGGGCCCTCTTCAGAAGGAGAGAGGAGAACTGACTACCCTGGATTTGGAGAAGGCTGAGGTTCTCAATGATTTCTTTGCCTCAGTCTTCACCGGCAAGTGCTCTGACCACGCTGCACAAGGCATGAAAGACATATATGAAGGGACTGTGAGAATGAAGACCTTTTAAGTCCACTGTAGGAGAGGATCAGGTTCGAGATGATCTTAGGAACCTGAATGTGCACAAGTCCATGGAACCTGATGAAATCCATCTACAGGTCCTGAAGGAGCTGGTGAATGAAGTTGCTAAGAGTTGTTCATCATATTTGAAAAATCATGGCAGTCAGGTGAAGTTCCTGATGATTGGAAAAAGGAAATCTGACCCGTATTTTCAAGAAGGGGAAGATGGAAGACCTGGGAAACTACAGACCAGTCAGTCTCTCCTCTGTGCCTGGCAGGATCATGGAGCAGATTCTCCTGGAAAGAATGCTGAGGCACATGAAAACTGAGGTGATTTGTGACAGCAACACAGCTTCGCTAAGGGCAAATCCTGCCTGACCAATTTGGTGGCCTTCTGTGATGGGGCTACAGAACTGATGGATAAGGGCGGAGCAGTTGATGGCATCTACCTGGACTTGTGCAAAGCATTCAATACTGTCCCACATGACATCCTTGTCTCTGAACTGGAGAGACGTGGATTTGATGGGTGAGCCACCCAATGGATAAAGAATTAGCTGGGTGGCCACACGCAAAGAGTTGTGGTCAATGGCTCAATGTCCAGTTGGAGACCAGGAACGAGTGGTGTCCCTTAGGGGTCAGTGTGGAGACCAATCTTGTTAATATCTTTTGTCAGTGACATGGAGAGTGGGATTGATGCACCCCCAGCAAGTTTGCCAACGACACCAAGCTGTGTGGGTCGGTTGATACGCTGGAGGGAAGGGATGCCATCCAGAGGGACCTGGACATGCTTGTGAGGTGGGCCGATGCCAACCTCATGAAGTTCAACAGTGTGAAGTACAAAATCCTAACCCTGGGTCGGGGCAATCCCATGCACAGCTACAGGCTGGGCAGAGAAGTGATTCAGAGCAGCCCTGTGGAGAAGGACTTTGGGGTGTTGGTCAATGAGAAACTGACATGAGCCGGCTTCAGTGTGCGCTTGCAGCCCAGAAAGCCAACCGTATCCTGGGTTGTATCAAAAGAAGCATGACCAGCAGGTTAAAGGAGGTGATCCTGCCCCTCTACTCTGCTCTTGTGAGACCTCACCTGGAGTACTGCATACAGTTCTGGTGTCCTCAACATAAAAAGGACATGGAGCTGTTGGAGCAAGTCCAGAGGAGGGCCACGAGGATGATAAGTGGGCTGGAGCAGCTCTCGTATGAAGACAGGCTGAGAAAGCTGGGGCTGTTCAGCCTGGAGAAGAGAAGGCTGCGTGGAGACCTCATAGCAGCTTCCATTATCTGAAGGGGGCCTATAAGGATGCTGGGGAGGGACTCTTTGTTAGGGACTGCAGTGACAGGACAATGGGCAATGGGTTCAAACTTAAACAAGGGAGGTTTAGGTTGGATATAAGTAAGAAGTTCTTTACTGTGAGGTGGTGAGGCACTGGAATGCGTTACCCAAAGAAGTTGTGAACGTTCCATCCCTGGCAGTGTTCAAGGCCAGAATGGACAGAGCCTGGGGTGACATAGTCTAGTATGAGGTGTCTCTGCCTATAGCACGGAAGTTGCAACTAGATGATCTTATAAGGTCCTTTCCGACCCAAACCATTCTATGATTCTGTATCACAATCAACTTATGCTTAGTTGGTTTTAAGTCTATTAGCTGTCAGTGCTTTCACCTTCACTGACAATCTTGCTGTATCCACAAGTAGATGAACTGAATTAACTCAGGTTTCTTCTAAATCGAGGCTCTGATTGGTGTCTGAGTTACCCGTACCTTAGGCACAAAGGCAACACACAACCTGGAGGAGCACTGTGAGATGCCTGTGGTGGGCCACACAGACCAACATGTTTGACTTGCATCTTTTCCAGCCCTGGCCCTGCCAGCATTTTGGGCCACTGACACATTTGGTTACTGGACTAGATGGATCCAGTGCCTGATCTGGTCTGTCAGGTACCACATGCAATACAGCAGCAGCAGAACTGGATCCTAAAGAGGTACCTTCTCCACACAGTAAGACTAGGAACACTTGCCAGAAAAGTACTGCTGGTTAGACCTTTTTTGTTACTAGAGAACAATTTGGATGAATTATGACTTTAAATAAACATTTCTGATCGAATGCTCGCTGTACTTTATACATGTGCATTGAATTATATAGATTAAATCATCTTTGTTATTTTTTCCTACTGGATAAAGAACCTTTTTATTATTTTTTTTTTTTTTTTAAATATTTAAGGCATAAGAAAAGGCCAAGAAAACACATCTACCACCCTTTTATGCCTCATCCCTGGCACTGTTCAAGGCCAGGTTGGATGGAATCTTGAGCAACCTGCTCTAGTGGAAGATGTCCCTGCCCGTGGCAGCGGGGTTGGAGCTTAATAAGCTTTAAGGTCCCTTCCAACCCAAACCATTCTGTGATTCTATGATCCTTTGAAATTTAAAAAGCAGTGGCTCCTATACCTCTCTGTGATTTCTAGTGCAGAACTATGTATGGTCTGTCCAGTATGAACACGGTGAATCCACCGTGTCTATGAAATACTGATGGTACTGGATGCTGGTGAAAGCTTTACTGTTCCTTGCATCCAAGCAACCTAAAGTTGATGTGCAGACAGTGGAGTCAGCCTGTCCACAGTGCACAATGTGTGATGCATAGATCTGCATAGTGCAAATAAACCGTGTGGTTCCCACACCACTGGTCACACATGCCCCAGACGTACCACAGTCACTGCACATGGGACACAGGGTACCTACCACCAGTAGGTGCTGTAGGTACCATCCGTGGTACCTGCAGCTATTTGTTGTAGCTGAAGGAAGTTACAGCACCTTTTCTAACAATTTGCCTGCTGAGCATCCAGAGGTCCTAGACACATAATACAGCTAAAAGGCCACAGCTGCTTTATGAAGCATTTGTCTACTTTCAAAAGCAGTGGAGTTGGCAGGTAGGGGAAATTCACAGTTTTCCTCTTAAATTTGCAACCACTTTGCTGCACAATCTTTCCCCAGATGCTTACTAAAAGAAGCCTGTGGTCAGGTTTCTTTCCCTGTCGAACAGGGAATAACAGAACATTCCTTACAAGACTGATGTTAATCCTAACACAGTAGCTTGAGCACTTTGATTTTTAAATCTAAGATGCTGCTGGGAAACTCCAGAATATTCTTATTAATACTCCAGTAAATCCAAATTTTATGAGATTGCTTTGTGAAGCCCTTGTGAATATTTTTAAAGCTGCAGCTCTTGTTTCAGGTTGGCTGCTCAGTGGAGTCTTTTCACCACAATATGTACAGATTCCTGATGCACTTAGGGAGGTGTTTAATAGCTGGAAGCTGTACGAGAGGAGTTACCAGTTTTACTTGGTATAGACCTGACCCAGCAGTCTTACAGCAATTATTTACCTAAGGGATCAACATGCCAGCTGGGGTTTTGAGCCCAGGTCTGACTAATAGTCACTGGCAGAATGGAAGTGGAGAGAAAAAAAAGTGGGATTTTGGAGACACAAGGTGCTTCTTTTGCCTGAACACAGGTGCCAGAAGGTGTCTTTAGATTCAGGAAATCTGCTTCCATAGCAATGTTTAGGTTTGCAAATAAAAGCTTCAGAGTTTTCAGAAGTAATAATTTCAATAGGATTTGCATCTTCCTTTACAAGAAGGGCAACCAGTGCCTGCAGAAGCCTTGGATTACGTTAGCAAGAGTTGAGCAAAACAGTAAGACAACCTTGCTGTGCAGATAATCCTGGCTTTCCACAACTCTTTGGAATATACACGTTTGTGGACAGCGCTATGGCCTCTTCTGTCGCAAGGCAAGCACTGGTATCTGACTTAATAACGTGGTGTTTCCTGTTTTTACCTACGTCTCTGCTGTTCCTATGGAAAGGCTTAATCATTTCTTTCATTACTACTTTTCTAGATTATTAGATAGCACAATTTATCTTTGTTTTGTCTCTTTTTATTTCATGTGAGGTAAACCTTTTCAGCATATATATTCACTGCTTTTGTAGCTGTCACAAAGGCATTTTATTCTCAATAGAAATCTTAATTCTTTACAGCCTATCACTGGAGATGCACAGGAATTAACAAAATGTGTATTTATGTTATAGTCTTCCTAGCCAAAGTTTTTCAGTGGATAAATTCCTTATGCTTTAGACAAATGTATGACTAATGTCACTTCTCTAGTTATTGAGTGAAGAGCTGTAACTACTAGATTAATTTTTAGAATTTGTAAATTTCAAATTAACATATCAAAATAATTTCATTCAAAAGCCAGAAACATTCTTTAAACTGTTTCTAATGAGACAGCAGACGAGAACTGAGAAAAGTTACAGTATATTTAACTTGTCTGGCAACAATACATGATGTAAACAACTTAAAATGTTTTCATTATTGGCAAGCGCATAACTATGATGCCAAGAATATTCGAAGATACACTTTCAGGAAAGACATGACTTGAAAAATAAGAGAGGATACATTTTGGCTTTGAACAACTGCCCACATCAGTGGCAGCTTCTTATGCACTGTGCTTGTAATAGAGCTCCTGAATCTAGAGCAGCAGCAATTTTACAAAATAATACCCACAAATGTCATCATGGTTTCACCAAAGAGGCATGAATAATAGTAAAAGACCTCATGTACGCTCAGATCTTACACTCAGCTGAGAGGTTTCATGATGTTTAATTATCATGACCTTACCATCCCTCATTAAGATGCCCCTCTTGGTGTGCAAAGTGGTTTTTAGCTTACACAAGGCCTAACAAAACTGGAAAATACATATACAAGCTGTGTTTTTGAAGGTGAAGTGCAGAAGCCTTTACTGAACTGACCCCTGCTGTGATTTAGGCATGCAAAGCTGTGGCTCTGTTGCTCATAACCCCACACATTCAACCGTCAAACTGTCTCTCTCACTGAGTTTGTAATGCACCTGAACAAGTAAACACACAGATGAGTCTCCCAGGCTTTTAGGATTCCAGCTTCCTTTCA
The DNA here is from genome assembly GCF_000696875.1 of Nestor notabilis. Taxonomy (NCBI): domain Eukaryota; kingdom Metazoa; phylum Chordata; class Aves; order Psittaciformes; family Psittacidae; genus Nestor; species Nestor notabilis. The sequence goes on along the minus strand of NW_009925895.1, from coordinate 21,105 downwards.
GAAGAGTTACTTTTTACTCCAAAACTGTTCAATTCACTTACATGTAATCTGAATATCTATACTTATTAATCCTCATTAAGTAAATATCCACTCCCTTCCACTTTCTCTAAGACCCAGAGTGTGATGCTTCTCTTGGATTTGTTTTTCTCAGACTTGAAAGTGGCAGCTCCTGTCTCTCAGGCCTAGGTCTTAAAATGACTACAGTCATTTTAACCCGAAACAGTCAACATTTCCATGACCAGATCTAGACTCCTGTGACAGGCTCTTGTGGGAAAAGCATCCAGAAGCTCTATCAAACTCAGATTTCAGAAGCTGATTTGGAGAGGTTAGAATTAATCCAGTTTATAAAAAACTCCATCTCAGGGAGTTGAACCATCTCCATGCTCACATGCTCAAACCAAGATGTTTGTGATTGAAAAGTGACAGTCTAACTTGTGAGCAAAAGAACTTGCTTAAAATCCTACATTATGTGCAACAACTTGTTTCAGTAAGAGACTCCTTTTGCCCAATCTTTCAGTCATGAGAAAACACTGTACCCAAAACACAAAAAAGGAACACATCTTGTACCAAATGAGAAAAAAGTAATTAAAAGAAAGGAAGACACTACATCTATTAGGAACAAGTGGATGTTTCACACCTAAATGTCAGCAGCAACATTTCTGCAAACTCCCTATATCATACTCAACATTAACTCTCAAGAGTGGGAATTATTGACTCGAATTGGAACACTGTGTTCAGGAAGAGACTGAAATGAGTCTGGAGGGGAAGATAACAGCCTAGTGGTGAGTTAAGCTCATTTTGTTTGTTTTCTTCATTAGAACTTACTGCAGTTTGTCTCCTACAGGGTGTCATTGTTCTGCTACTAGACAATACAACAGCACTTCATAAACACTATTTTGTTTCCTGTCTGTATTTTAGAATGCAATATGAAAACATTGGGACTTGTTATTTTCCCCACAGCCTTCTAATAGTTATGAATTTTGCCTTTTTTTATTTATCAATTCAGTGTTCAGGAATTTTGATACATACAATAAAATCAAATGTGAAAGCAAGTCAGACAGTATTTATTTCCCTTATAAAATGAAACTCTGTTATAAGCAGAGCGCATACTTCTCTTGAACAACTCCCATTGAAGATTATGGTTGACATCTTTAAGACAGTCAGATTTTGACATCCCTGCTCACCTTTCTGCAATATTTTATTCTGATTGTATGCCAAGAAAATACTTTAAGACACATTTTTAACTTCAGGCACATGTTTAGCTTCTGTGGATTTCAATAAAATTAAAAAAAAAATAAAAATTTAAGACAAGGTTGGAAGACTTTTTGGAATAGAAGTGAACCAGGAAACCTTCTTGTGACCTGCCATTAGTTTAAGCTGTAGTATCAGTGATCCCACAGCAGGAAAAGGGAGATCCCTC
>NW_009925895.1:10452-19654 GCF_000696875.1 Nestor notabilis | reverse complement strand
AAGAGCTTCAGTTGCATTATCAACTTCTCTTCCTGGGTGTCTTCCAGAACAGTCTTTATGAAAATGTTTGTCTTTGGAGACCAATATTACCTTATGTTCAGATTAGCAACAACTTCAAAGTAAATTTTTGGAAGGCAAAGCATGAAGTAGAAGTACTTAGAATTACATGATGAAGTAACCATATATCAGCAAAAAAAAAAAAATCACTAATTTATCTGTTCTGCAGTTATACAAATAACATCCACCTCACATCAGTTCTGCAGGTGAGTGAATACGAGTGGAGCCTTTCGCCCACATACACCTTATGTGATCAGGGCTTTGCACTAGGGCATAAGACTTGGCTAGATAAATCTTCAGCAAAACCTGCACTGATCAGTCTGGCATGCATCTATAGGAATGAGAAGAACCTTATACTACCAACTGACTGTACCTGAAGCTAGACAGTGATTAACTAAGTTGCTATATCTTATTAAGAATTAATAAGACAGTCATTTCCCCTTTTGCAACACCATTAATATAATCCTTTGGCGTTCGTGCTGTATTGATTATCCATAATAACCCATGTAGTAATTAGCCATCATTCTACAATTACTTAGCTTTCAATTCTCATAAATTCTAGCCTTAGCTTTCAAAGAGTAGTTTACCATCAGACTCGACCTGATACCTCCTTGTCACTGGTATATGACTTCACTAACGCTAGTAAACATCAAGTAACTATTGGTTTGGTCAGATAAATCTGTTCCCATAGGAAGCTTTGTCCATCTTCAGGCTTTTTTCTTAAAAGGTCTCTGGCACTAATAAGCAATTGAAAAACCAAAAAGAAAACCTGAAAGTATAAGTTTGCTCTAAAATTTCTTTTAAAGTAGGTTCAACAAGACTGTTCATATTGTTACTTTCATTTTCTGAAGTGAAAGTTCAGGTAATACCAAGGGAAGAACTCCTCTCTGTTCTGTTAATGATACCTGTGGCCTGAATCATATTCCAGAGGCAAGTACTGCTGGGTAGACCCCCCCCTCAATATTCAAAATGGTATGTGAAATCTGTTGGCATCAGTATATTTATATAGCTGTGCTCAGGGACAAGATACAAACCCCTCTCCCTCAGGATGTTTCTGAAAGAGATAGTCTTTGGCCACAATGATGGTCTTAGCCCTCACTTTCATCTTTGTGCAAGCACTGCCCTATCAGAGCTGAAAATGTGGTTTACAGTAGCTGCAGAGCTCTTTTTTTTTTTGTTTCAATATCTTAAGCACAAATCTACTTCTTAGCTTAAGTCAAGCTAACAAGAAAAAACAAATATGACTGATAGCTTGCTGTTATCTTGCTATAATACTTCTCCACCCTATTATTATGGCTAGCACTCCCAAGTGGATGGAATGACCTGTTATCCTAACCTAGATAAGTGGCTAAAGTACAATTTTTCATGGAAAATTTATGCTCAATGGCCCAAATTGTGATACATTTAAATAATAAGGGAAATCAAATCTATAAGTGCCCACTGAAAATTTGAAAAACAAGTGTGGTCAACATTTCAATAAAAGGTTCATCAGAAGCAAATACAAAGTCTTATACCTGGGATGGAATAACTCCATTCAACAATACAGGCTAGGGAACAACTGTATAAGTAGCAGCTTTGAAGAAATAGATTAGGGAGGCCTGGTGGACAAGAGGAACATGAATTGGCTGAACATGAAGCAGCATGGCCTTGCAGCAAAGAAGAAAGGCCAACTGCATTTTGCGCTGGTTTAACAACAGCATAGTCAGCAGGCACAGAGAATACTTCCTTTCCCCTGTTTGGCATCTGCACTTGCCAGGCTGCTTCTGGAGCACTGTGACCAGTTTTTGATTCTTCTGGAGAAGAGAGACATTGACATATTGGAGTGAGTTCAGCAAAGGGCTGGAGGACACCACATAAGAGTAGAGGCTGAGGGAGCAGGGTCTGTCACACTAGAGAAGACTGAAGGCAAATCTACTGTCAGATGATACAGAGAAGATGGAGCCAGACTCTTCCCCAAGGTGCACAGTAATAGTACAAAAGGCAACAGACACAATTTGGAACATGAGGATTTCCAATAGCTACAATAATACTTTTTTTTACCACAGAAGTGGTCAAATACTGGAATAGAGTACCCAGAAAGGCTGGGGAATTCCCTTCCTGGAGGTGTCCAGCACACAAGTGGACAAGTCCCTGAGAAATATGCTCTGGGACCTAATAGGAACAGGGTGTTGGCCTAGATCTCCAGAGGTCGCTTCCAACCTAAATGATTCTATGACCATGGCAACTTTATCACCTTCAGGACTCAATTTCTCAAGCTGCAGGCTCTGGACCTCTCTTTTGGGGGAGATATAAATAAAGCCCATTACAGATCCACCAAGTTGTCAGTGTATGTGAAAAAGAAATGATCAAAACCTGATCCTGCTTGTTTGAAAAGGCAATATTGGTTTGAATTTGGGGAAGGGTTATATATAACTAGATATTACAGAAGAACTAATTATGAAAAAGAAGTCTGTATTCAATGCTCCTGAGTCAATTCAATTTAAATCAAGGTTAAATTAATATAATAAACACCATCAGATCTTTAAGATTTTGCACATCAAACAAACATTATCAAACATTAATAAATGGAAAGTTAGCAACATCATGGGTGTACTGGTCATATGAAGCCTAAAATGTAAGTCAAACATGAGTTAGCAAGAATCCTTTCCTGCCATATCAGTGTCAGGAAAAAAGAGCATGGGTTCACACATGGAAAAAGTAAAGGTTTTGGATTGTCTCTCAATATAATATACTGGTATTTTTTTTCTGACCTCAACCTGGGCTGAGGCAGAGCTCTTGCTTCACTGCAAAGGAGATTGACATAAGTTGCTTTTCAAAGTAAGTTTCAAGTAAGTAGGCTTTTAAGTCTATGAGCTGCTCACTAATTATGTCTTCAGTCCTATAAAAACACATAATTGCCCATTAATATATTCAGTAGAAATAGGTATTTATTATGCACGTGCTTCCAGGTGTTTTCAGGATGAGAGTCCATGCCAAAGTCAATTAAGTATAGGGTTCCAAAGTGGTTGGGAAATTATGTAGGATAAACAAGCAGAGTGAAGGTGCCATTGGATGTCTGGATGTCAGGCATGGTCAGAAACGTTGCTGTGATGCATTTAACCTTGCAGACAAACAGAAGAGTTGTTGTAACATACAATTATTAAAGAAAACATTGACATGATTAAACTTCTAACTAATGCCTATTTACACAATATTCTATCCTGAGAAGCACGGGTTCTTCATTTGTGAATTCCTTTATTCTGTAGTCTTTTTGTTTTGACCACATCCTTATTGTTAGCAATTGATTTCATACTTCCCATTGCAAAACAGGTATTTTGTTTATGCTGTTGTGCATAACAAGTTTCAAAGTAGTCATTAATTTAGCTGAAAAACTGCACAGTGACCACATGCTACGTAGGGCAAAAACAAGCTGCCTAAACATGAGCATCTAGTTTGAGAGACCCCTGTGTATCTGAAACCCAAACAGCAAATACAACATGAGTCCTGCAAGAGAGCTGTGCTCTCCTGGTGTATTAACTGGATGGCAGACAGGATAGCCTCTGTCATCTCAGATGATAATAGGTGTCTAAATTTAGAAAACCAGATCAAACTCTCACTCTCTAAAAACCTTACTGAGGCTGTTGAAGAAACACCAGATCTTTAGGACAGCATGTGTTTATTAATATGGTAAGCTTTTGGTTTCTGTGTTACCCTCGGAGTACTTCGTCAATATTTCTGCATTGAGACACAGCCAGCATTTCTACACTAGGTATTACAGCTACACTGAGGAAGAACTGAGATTCAGGGAGATGAAGAGCCACATTCAGTTTTCCTAAATTCTACTTCAGTCTTTGTGTCCAGCATTTTCCACTGCAAAAGCCTACAGCCAACCAATTGAAACACTGTCACTTAGCTGCAATTTGAATGGCATGAGTTGGGCCTTACATAACTTCCTCCAGAATGATCGCTTGGAGCCATCGAACCCTTGAATGGAATCTTAATGGGGAACTTGTCCTGACTGATTTTTAGGAGGCAGCCTGCAAGGAGAAAATGAAGGCTGTACCTGAGCTTCTGATGTTGTATGGAACAGCAGGTTGCAGTAGAAGGTAGCCGCTAAGAATGTGAGAATCATTCCATATTATCTGGGGGAACATGTCTGTCTTCATATTTATTACTTCTTAGATAACTAAATACATGGAAACTGTCTGTGGGAATCACTGTTTGGAATAGAATGGCTCAGTTCCTTAACATTCTTTTAAGTGCGTAGACTGTGAGATTTAAAGGAAGCCCTCATAGAATAGTTAGGAAGTATTTCATTAACTAATTCAAGACATGAGATTTATTCTTGTGATTCAGCTTTGTTAGGTACAGCCATTTAATGGGTAAAAATACATAATTATGCACTAATATAGCAAATTAACAAATGTAAGATACATCTAATTCAAGGTTATTACTTTCTCTAAAATACACAGCCCAAAGATGGGACCTAAGAGAGCAAAAAGGATGAACATTTACTTAAGCAGGAAAGAGTGGGGGAAGAAATAAAATTCAGAACTACCTGCCAGTGTGGACATGATTTGATCTCCAGTGGGGCCTGTGGGAAGTAGAAGGCTAATGGGAAGAAAGCAAGGTAAAAAAAGCAGCTTTGGCACACAGGAAAAGACAGGGCTGAGAAAGAGACTAAATCCAGTGACTGACCAACAGGCACTTCTGGATTCTGATCTTAGATTCACTGCTGACTCACCATGTGGCCACAAATGACTCCACCTTTATGTTTCAGTTTCTCATAAGCAGAGTGATATTTATCTACTGCCTCATGGAATGTTGTAAAGATAATTAATAAATGTTCGGAAAGTACTTTGGAGGTGAAAGGCCAAATTCACAGTAATGGAGTAATGGTTAGGAGGGCATAGAACTGACTTGTTCATTTCTTTTCCACAAAAACTGTCTATATTTAGAGCAAGCATGTAAAAAAATCACCAACATGATTTGTCACTGCTGTCTACTCTCCACCTATTTCCACCTCTGCTTGCACTCGGTATTTAGCTAATCTTTGATTCAAGCAAGTCATATGTGTAGAACTGTTTATCCACTCATCACGTGCCCTACTGATTGTCAGATTAGATTCCAAGATTAAATGGTGTGTAGAGGGCTGTCTTATTGTATATCTACAGAAACAGCTGATAAACTCTTTTTCAAACACAAATAATCATAGCTGGTAAGTTATAAAAAGGTGACACATATATTTAGGATCTGTCATCAGCTCTATGAAGTCAGGACCATTTTTTGTGCACTGGCATTGAAGCACACTGTTGATGGCAGGTATTCATTAGAATTTTGTGCTATTAAAATACATTTTAAAAAATCACCACACACTATAGGGTACATTTATTATTCCATGTAATGTCAAAAGCCTACTACATCTTAGGCAGCATTGTGTTTGGTCACAATCAGACCAGAAGCAGACTGGTATTCTGGATTGGTAAAGTTCTGGTTACTTACTCTCCCTCATGATTCTTTGGCTCAAGGCTGAGGTCTTTTGGGGAGGCAAAACAGTCTTAGCTGTTAAGCCACTAGTGTCTTATGCGTGCCTTAAGTCAACTGTAATTTCTACCCAACTTAACATGCCTGACCTTTCTTTGAATCTACTTAAGATTTTGTGTGTCAGGCTTTATATATGCAACTACCTATGAAATCACAACATCTTGACCTAATTTGGTAATGTTTAGAAAGTTCACTAGCCAGCCCTAAATAAAGTTTGCTTATAAACTATTCAAATAAATTATTTATTAAATATTTTTAAACTATATATATTTAGTTTTTTGCCAATTAAGATTTGCAGGCATTACTGTTGACTTAAATAAACTATCATGATCTAATACACCAATAAGAAAGACTGCTATTCAGTGTGAATTAGTACAAGAAATACCAGACATGATATAGAATCAAGTGGTTAGTCCACTTCTGCTTCTCCTGTACCCAATCAGTGAGTAAACCATTTGTTCAATCCAAGGAGAACAAGAAAACCTGCTGAAAGATTTAAGTATTATTAAATGCCGAGACAAAACCTGCTTTTATTGCCTAATACATTTTTAGTTTTGGGCAACCCAATGAAAAATAATGTATCTTGTCTGCAAGGTAGGAGGCAGGGGTCTGTGCTTTGTTTGCCAAACAAAAAGAAAACTGGGTTGTCCAGCCCATTTTCAGATGGGAACACAACCAACCACACACCTAGGTTTTGTAAAAAAAATAGCAAGTTGTAATTATTTAGCAAACCAAACAGTTTAAAAACAAACCTGTCTCGGGCTTTGTCACTGATGCAGTCTCTAATACCAATCTAGTTACGGCAGCACAGAGCTGAGCAGAAGCTACTTAGTCTGTCTAGGAAATGGGGTATGTGCTCACAGTCCATGTCAAGCTTTATGCTGCATACCTGTTGGTGCTGATATTGAACTAACACATGCTACTAACTCCAGGAAAAACATATCAATAGCGTGTCACAATTTCCTTTATGCTTTATCAGCAGCTTGATAGCAGTAGAGTGACAATCCACTGGTCAGAGTCTAGGTTTAGTTCTGTCACAGGTCTTTTGTGTACTCCTGAACAAGTGCATTATTATTCTTAGTTTCCTGTGCTACAAAAAGAGAGAGATTTTCTAAAGTCTTTTAAAACTTGTGGATGAATAGTGTTCTGCAGAGTAAGTTCATAGTGCTGTCATATGCAGTCATGTCTAGTTTTATATCCTTCAATTCCCTCATCTATAGAATGAGGATTGTGTTATAATTAACAGGTCACTAAGAGGTTAAATTCATGAATGTCAGTCAAGTATTGTGAAAACCTGAAAACGGAGGCAGGATTCAAAGAATATTATTATTAGTTTCACCACATGCATATTACATAAAGCTCTGTAGGGAGGCCAGGGAGCGGGAGACAGGGAACAGTGATGTTATTGTGCCCAGAGTGATACTAGAACAATGACCACTATAAGCTGATGATACTTTATCAACCAAACAGAACAATGGCCAAGCCTTAGCACCCAGTACGCTATTAGTTGTGACATTATAAATCAGATCACAAAAATGAGGTCAGTTCTCTGGGCTAATTTTGTTTGGCTATTTGTTGAGAATTGTTTGTATAGGAAAAAATGTGTACTTCAGTTTACACATCTACTGTACTAAACCCCCAAGAAATTCAAAAGAGCTAAAACTCAGTTGAGCTCCTCCCCCATTGGTATCAGTCAGGTTCCTCTGTGGCAAGGATGCTGGTCACTTCTAAAAATCCCAGTGGAAAGCGTGCAGTTTGCAGGATTCACAGGTCATGATTTGTTGTTTGTGAGGAAGTCACATTATTAACACCTAAAACACATGTTTACACGCTGTCTACAGTACTGGGTGTTCCTCAGGGAACAAAGCAGTTGGAAAAAGCTAAGTGTTGGGGCTACCACTATATTTTAACTTGGTTACTAGATACATACATATCTATTACACTAGATGTTTGGTTAATTAATGTTGGACCAGGTGATCCTTGAGAGACAGATGATCCAACCTGTATCCTATGATTCTATGAATTTGACCACCACCGTATCTATAAATATAGTGAACAGCATTGGACTTGTCACACTGAAAACTACTGACCCAGCTAATACCCAGTCTGTCTAACCTTACTATAGTTCTCCCAAGGAATGAAAATCCTTATGTAGCCAGTAAAGAGGTGCTGAAGTTCAGACAGACATCACCTTCCTTGAAGGTCTTCAGAGCCCTCTTACCACTGGATGCCTTCCCACTGTGTTTGCCATGTGCTTTCTGACACAAAACAGCTTTTTGGTGACCAACCTGCACAAGAATTGTGGTATAAAGTACAGCCACTACAGCAGTGACTGTGCAGCAGTACAGCAAAGAATGTAGCTGCGGGAAGAAAGAATGCTTGCTGCTCTGTTGAACAAAGGGACAAGAGGGGAAGTGGAATTAGTAAAAGTCAAATCTGAAGTGCAAGATGGGACTCATCGATTTTAGGTGTTAGAAAAAACATGGGAATTACAGAACAGCTGGAATAAAAGGATGGAAGTGACTTGACTGGTCAGGTCAAAAAGTTTGTTTTACTGCAAACAGTGTGATAAAAGCATGAAATGTAGGAAAAATAGGGTAATTGTTCATATACAGTACTATTATCAGCATGAAAGTGGTAAGGAATTAACTTCAGTAATTGAGTACCCAAAAGAAAATAAGACTTCCTTCAAATATAACGAATCCAGCACACACTGTCCTTGTTTTCTCCTCTCCCCAGTATAACTTCATGGAAGTTAAACTGAAGTTTTGTTGCAGCCTGGGGTCAACTGATCCGCACAATCATTGTACTGGAGTCTGAGGCAGATCAGTGGACATGGGAAATGGGTTTTAGTCAGCAACAGGACAAGTGAGCAGCCTCATTGGAAAGAAGGGCAATCAATTAAAGCAGGATGTTGCAGGTAAACATCAAACCAGATTGTGGCAGGTTTTATGGTCCTGCTGCTGCTGATGGACACCCTCAAGCTCCTCTTGATCTCAAAGATTTGAATAATAAGACATTTCAGGGTGGAAAGGACCTCAGAAGGTCTCTTATCTGATCTCTGCTTCCAAGCAAGGTCAGCTATGAGATCAAGTTACTCAAAGCTTTATCCAGTTTGGTCTTTAAAACCTCCAAGGTTGGAGACTGAAAAGACTCCCTGGACAACCGGTTCCACTGCTTCACTGTCCTCATCTGCATCTTTTATCTCATCTGAGAAATTAATGCTTCCAGTTGCCAAATATCTCCTGTACCTGTTCCTGCTTCATCCTCATTGACATTGGCACCCTGGAACTGCTTTTATTCTGCTAAGGAGGCCTAACTAACTGAATTTTTGGTTTTTATTTTTTACAGAGTGCATATAGGATGAGCTGTGGCTATGTGATGAGAATAAAATACAAGGGAGATGGTGCTGTTCTATAAACTTAAACTCTCTGTTCAGGCGATTTTAAAGCATTAACAGAGGGCATTGCCATGTTATTAACAGTCCCATACTTGGTCTACTTAAATTCTATGGGCTAAAATGCTCTCGTGTAGTGATTTTAGGAGCTCAGTATGAGCTGAAAACATTCTCAACTGTCATCAGAACAAGCACTTCAGTCCCCAAGGCTGTTTTATGAAAGAA
>NW_009925895.1:6940-10421 GCF_000696875.1 Nestor notabilis | reverse complement strand
AGAAAAGCAGCTGTGCAACCTTCCCTGCCAAAATTATCAACAAAACAGTAACTAACAGCAACTGGAGTAAGTGGCTGTATATTTTGCACCCTGAGAACTGCAGGGAGTAAAAGTGAGGGCAACAGCTGTTGAAGAAGTATTAATTAGGGAAATAGAAAAGTACAGCAAGATACTCCAAGATACAGATTTTTATTCATTCTGAGGTATGCATATGTGCCTTCTGAGATAGGGGCCAGGGTGCTCATCACTTCAGAGCATTAAAAATCAGCAATGTCGCTTGTGTCCCAGACAAAGCAATGATAAATGTTCTTCCCACACCTATGCACAGAGGTGTGGCACTCTGGTCTTTCATCAGATCTCTGTTTGCAGGAAAACAGCTTGCCAGATAAAGCTACTGCATAGTAAGAGCCTTTCACAATGCACACGCTAACCCTGGCTGGTTTCCCCAGGAGATTTCCTCTAATTAATAATCCTTCCTGTGTGAAGATGGCTTTTTCAGATAAATCTGTAGAGACCAGTGTGCTCAAGGGCAGAGCATTGGCCCAATCACACCACACACCCCCCTCAGACAGAATGCAGGGTTTTGAGTCAGGATGTTGCAGCTGTTTCGGCACAGAGGTGCTATGCAATGATTTCAGCCAGGAAATGGAGATTGCTTCATCCTAATGCAGAGCTGGGGGATGATTTTTAAAAATACTCAGAGGTGAAGTTTTATTTTACAGTAAAACAATAAGTAAATAAATAGATGAAGCAATGGCACCAAAGTCAAGCAGGAAGCCTGCTTAATAACTTTCAAACATGAAGGACTAAAAGTACAGTCTAACATAAAATGACAGAAACACATGGAATGAATAAAAATATCCTCAACCTTGTCACCTCAAATGCTGAATTTACCAAAAATATTGAGCCTGCTATTGGATGATACAGAAGGAAGCTGCTCCATAGGCAGTGAGAACAAGCACACACTACTCTGATGAGAAACAAACTATTAAGTAATGAAATGCTGCTAAATCATTTTTCTCTGCATGAGGTCATTGCTATTTGAAAACAACGGTCATCTATTTTGCTAATCAGAAACTGACAGAGAACGTGATAAACCCTTACAAAAAGACCTGCTTACTGCCTACAGCTACATTATAAAGTCCTAATTTTAAAGATGAATTGGAAAAATCATTAAAAATTAATCATTTTAATGCCTAAGCAGAATCCCCAGCATCTCTCAGTAAAAGCCATAGCAGAAGCAGACTTAAGAGCTTAAACCAATTCCTTTCTGACACCTGCTTATATACGCTGAAGCATGAGATTTGGTTCTTCTTGCTCTACTATACACTATGACAAAAATATCATGAGTTCCTATAATATTAATCTACTCAAAACAAAAAAGCATTTCAAACTAGGAATTTCTGTGGCATTACATTTCAGTGACAAACTGTGTGCAACATGAGTATTTTCAGTTCTAAATATATTACAGCCCCACCACCCATCAGCGCTTGTCTGTTATAAAATTAAACTAAAAAGAGGCAACAATCCCTACTATTTGGATATCTAATTCAACCATTTTTCCAGTTCTACCTAATATAATTGTAAATTAATTCTCCCACATGTCAACCATATAGTACCAGTGAAATGTCAGATCAGAAAGAGAGTTAATGCCACCACTGTTAGCAATCATCCTGCCAATCATCTGGCAAGTATTTCCTGCAGGCCCAGATACGTAGGCAGAATAGATGGCACAATCTCTCTTCAGAAGCTCTGCTGGGAAGACGCTGAATACTACACTTCTCCTTCCCCACGCCCCCAAATCACTTCCCTATCTACATATTATAACAGAAAATCTTTACCATCAATATCCTCAGCTTTGACCTCAGCATCAGAATGAGACATACTCACAATTTTACAATGGCTAGAAACTGAATTGTCTGGTAACTAGAGTAAAATCTTCAGCTTTCTTCATCAGCCCTGTGCATGATGAAGCCTTGTCAAAAATTCCTTCGGTTTTGAAAATCTAAAAGCAGCTTGAATAACATTAAGTATATTATCAAGATAAGGTATTGAGGTATATATTGAAACCCAAATATGTTTATCAAGGTAAATACTAAGACATTCTGCATGGTTTTGGAAGAGAGCAGTGTCTCAAAGAAAATAGTAAACTGCAATGATCTTGGATGCATATTTAGGTCTGAATCATTACATGTTACATGGAAACTGCTCCCTTTGCTGCATTTTAATTCACCTGAGTTTAGGTTTTAATGCTGTCTGTAAACTCAAGAAAAATACTTGTTGAGTTACTCATGATGATTTAAGAATCCTTTTCAAAATAGGATCTGGCATTCTTCATCAGAGACTGTAGCAATAGGACAAGGGGCAAGGGTTCAAAAACTTAAACAGGGGAGATTTAGGTTGGATATAAGGAAGAAGTTCTTTATTGCGAGGGTGGTGAAACACTGGAACAGGTTGCTCAAAGAAGTGGTAAATGCTCCACCCCTGGTGGTGTTCAAGGCCAGGCTGGACAGAACCTTGGGCAACATGGTCTAGTGTGAGGCTCCCTGCGCATGGCAGGGGCTGGGAACTAGATGATCTTAAAGTCCTTTCCAACCCCAGCCATTCTATGATTCTATGATTCACATAGGTCATCCAGCCTAAGAACAGTTTTTATTGGTAGACTGCTATTCTTGTCACTTAGGGCTTCATCCTGAAATGAGTTAATGCTCTAGGGTAAGTCTGGCCTTGCCATCTACACAGAGCACCAATAATTCTCATATGTTCCAGTACCCATACAGTATTTTCCAAACAGTTTACAGTAGTTTGGCTTTTTATACATAATGCAGCAACAGAATCTGATCAAGTCCAAACTTAATTCAGAAACTAGCATGGGTTTCAAAACAAGAGCTTGTGGGCACTTTTCTACAGATTCCTTGTGATTTATATCTGGACCTAACTGAAAATTCACAAAAGCCTAGAACTATTTAAGTAGGGAAGCTGTTTTACAAGCCAAATCAGCATCTTACTGCATCATCATCTTTGCTTTGCTATCTAGAGTCTCGTTATCTCTTCTTAGTGTATAATTTTAATACACAGTTCTCAATCTCCAAACTGCTTTCTCTAAGATGCTTCAGCCCCTGCCAATTTTTCCACATTATTATTTTCTGATTTTCACTAACAATTTGTTAAGCTTTTCTGTCTACACATCCAATGACACTAACTTGGATTTTGGTTTTATTTATTTAATTTTTTTTAGAGTTTATCTACAAACTCCTTGCTTGATACCATGCAACATATGAATACATATGAACGATAAGATTCTATAATACAAAGAAATGCTACTAACAATAATTAGAATATATAGGAAGAGTATCTAATACAGTATGCTTATGTACGCATATATAAACTTGCACACGCTTAAATTTATACAAATGAGACATGAAGTTCCATTAAATCTAATGGAAAGCCCCCAGCAGCATTTTCAAGACTGTGTTGTTTA
>NW_009925895.1:0-6909 GCF_000696875.1 Nestor notabilis | reverse complement strand
GAAAGAATTCAATCACCCAAATAGTTCTTTATCAGCTAAATCTTGCTCATCTTGCTTTGTAATCAACATTCATTCAATTCAAATTACCTAGAAGAGGAAGGCAGCAGAATTTGGCTTTGCAGACTGCTATTCATTCAAACAAGTAAGATGAAGATCATATGTTCAAGTTCTTATATAATAAGATAACGACTTTTATTTCAGTGAAAAATACCAAGTATGATTGCAAACTAAAAATAAACTAATTTTCTAATTATTACTTTGAACAAGAGATGCTTTCTATTTCCCAATATCATGTATGAGCAAAATTTTCCAATTTTTCAGTCATACAAACATGTATTTTATTCTCCAAGTTGTTAGCTGTTAGCTCTTTTATATAAAAAAAAAAAAAATAAGGGTACAGCACTAAAGGAGGAAGCATACAGCCTGCAGGAGTCTATTTTAGTGCGTGATTGAAAATAAGCATGGCAAAGTCTCCTGGCAACATTTCGTGTAAGGATGCAGTAAGCAACCAAGCCTAAGTTACATGCACAGTAACTGAATGCTCAGGCCTTCATTTCTTATCCAAACAATAATTTCCATGGTGCTATGTACTCTTAAGGAGTTGTTGCACTCATTTCAGTGCAGACAATCCATGTAAGACTGTAATTAGTGAAATTATTTAACAGAAGATTACAAGTCAATTAAATACTTCAGATATAAAAGTAAAATGCAAAAAGAAAGACTAATAATCACCTTGCAGTCATCTTCTCTGATCTTTGAAAAGATCATGACCTCCTAGTTAATATAATTTTTAATCAGAGATCTTAATGTCATTTCTGCAGCAGCTGTTTAACTAATAGAGTAAATCTGATAGCTGCAAGGGCGGGTATTTGCCAAACCTGTCTGTTCAGCTTTAATTGCGCTGAATACTGTATAAATTCTTTAACAGCTGTGACAACCCGATCACTTATTCAACAAAGGATTATCACAAAGGTATCACTTATCACAAATTCTGCTCACCAATAAGCCAGGCACAGCCTGTAACACTACTGTTCAGGGGCTTGGGAGTGGGTTTATTTTTCCCCACTGTGACAGATACCTCAAGAATCCTTGCAGTCCAACTATCAGCATCTTAACTATGCTCTTCATGCCTGAGAATTGCTTTAAATTTTGAATTGCCTTTTGAGTCTTGAACAGCATTCATAGGAGTATTTTGACCATAGTTACACTTCCTCAAGAAGAAGTAGCACAGTCTTGCACATTCTATGTAGCAATAAACCAGGGACTAAATTATAATCCTGACATTGACATGAACAGCAAGAATGGGGCAGATCAATTTACCACTGTCCCCTGTTTAACCTATGTATGGTTCCAACAGCCAGTTTGGGGATTATTCGTTACCATTTACTACTTTCTGCATACGATAACCACACATTATTACTGCAATGTAACTTTTTTGGAAGATTATTACTGAAAGAAAATGTGACTTGCTTTTCCTTCCTACCATGCAGTTGTGCTAGAAAACTCTAGTTCTCCTAGCCTAGTAAGTGAAAAGAAGCTAAGAAACACCTATTCCACCTGTAACAACTGAGAAACAAGTTCCAAAGAGATACTGTTACCTACTGCACTTTCTTTCTCTACTCTGAGGAAGTACACACCCAGCTCCTTGACGAGCAAACCATAGGAGACCGATCCATTTCATCATGTTAAAGACCAGAGTACAATTTCATAAAACCAAAAGAATTTCTGTGACACATTTCTTAGGGTAATCGGCATTTGAAACAAATTGTTTTTTCTTGTTTCTATTTCTTTGCATGTTCTTTCCTGGGCTTCATTTATCAAATACAGATAGAGACAGCCCATAGAGCCAGAGGGACCTTCGATCTGACTGATCAGTTTGGATCCCAGGTTGTTATGCAGTGTGTGCAGGGCTTCAAGTAGAGAGGACAAAATAAGTGGAAACAAGAAAAAGCTAGAGAGAAATACGGACAATGGGTAAATGGGAAGCCCTTGGCACAGCCTAAGATAGGAAAAAATTAAGGATAAAAATATGTGAAGCCAAGCAACCTGTGGCCTCTGGCACAGTACAGTTTGAAAACCTTTCACATAACTCAAAATCTGGAAAACTTGCATTTTCTCTCCTCTGTGTCCCAGCAGCTAAATTTGCTCACTCGGAAGCACTAAGTCCAAATGTCTTAACAGTGAGAATGAAGGGACAAAAAGCACTTGAGAGCAACACATTTAATAAAACAATCTAGGTAAGATCCTAATCCAGCTGGGCATTTTAGGACAGACAGCCTTACCTTCACTCTTGCCTCAGAGAGCTCCAAAGGCTTCAGGCATTTCCCCCTTTCTCCAGCCTACTCAGACATGTTCTGGTCTGCACAAGCTCACACTTAGGCAGGTCCATTTTGTGCCGATAGGAACATGCTTTATGGGACCATAACCTGTCTCAGTTGAAGTGACGTCCCTGATGCTAGGAGACTTGTATTACAGTAGCACAAGCAGGCTGCTACTTCCATATCTGCAGCCCATCCTGCTCAGGCCTGCCTAATCCTTCAAAGCAATATAATCTCTGTGTTTTATCTTCAAGAAAATATCAGTTGTATATAATATTAAACACAGTACTTCCTGTCAGAGGGGCATTCTCAACAGGAAATAGAAGCAAGCACCTAATTATCCCTCTAGTCTTCTCCAGGCTTCCCAGCTCAGCTCACAAAAAGCAGACTTGCTGGGTAGGCTGATTCTTCACTCGGAGTGTATTTGGTGCAGTTCACTTCTCCTTTTCTCATCAGACAGAAATAATAGCACTGATTTTGCATCAAGATGCCCCAATCCAAAGTAACACAAATGAGGCACAGGTCCATCTGTGTTCACAAGCAGTTCTAAGCCACGCACAGTCCTGCTCCTTAGTGGCATCAACAGAAGAGTTTCTAGCACCCAGCCACCAGGCTTCCAGCTTCCTACTACAAACAAAACATTTGTGGCTATAAGACAAAGCACTTGATTTTTAAGATCCCTGAATATTCACAGCTGACAATGTGCATCTGGAAATCTGATCCCCTATTCAAACTAGACTGTTACTATAGTAAACCTGTGTGTTGGTTATTCAAAGCATATAAGGAACTGTTGTGCCAGGTTATGAACTCTGTAAAAAAAGAGACTACATAAACAAGAGACAAGACCAAATCTTCTAGTTCTAGCTTTCTAAGTCAAACTGCCACTTACATGAACTTCTCAACTCTCTTCAAACTCCAGCAAAGTGTATAACAAGGTGTTCTGCATGAAGAAAGAAAAGATTATGAGAATTAAAGGTCAAACTGTGTTCTCAGCTACAGCAACAGAACACCTGGAGAAAGGCCCTTGTGTTCACTAGAGTTACTTTAGTTTTATACTGAAGAACACCAGGTGGACTTGTAAAAGTCTGTTTTTATATCCTCTTTTATTTAAATCATCAGACAGAAGACTACACTGGGTGTATTTTACAAACAAGCTGCTTGGTCCAGCACTTTTAAGAAATTTAAGAAATACAATCAGATTGTAAAAACTAATGATAGACTGACGTGATGCACATTCTCAGCTATTAATTTTCACAACAGCCTTAAAATCTGAAAATGATCAAATCCTGTTTTTAATTAGGAAATTAAGATTCTTAAGCATCTGACCTACGTAGAAGTTTTGTGTAAATGAGTTCTCAGACTGCTTTTACAGTGTATCAAAAGTAAATACTGAAAAAACTGACTGTTCTTCAAGCTCATAAAGGTACTCACAAACTTTTTGTTTTGTTTGCAGTAATGGGACTTTTAAAGTAGAATGATTAGAGGGTTTGCAAGATTTCTTGTGCAATTTATAATCTAGATACTTAACCTAAGAAAACAAACCATTACTTTACCTAGATTCTGGTACATAGATCCAGATCCCTGGTTGTGTAAACTAGCCTTACTTCTTTCAAATCCTAATGTCTCAATCAAATTAGCAGAAGAATTACCATAAAACACCACAACCCAACTAACTTCAACAACTCAAATTTTCTTAGACCAGTATAAGTTATTAAAATAAAAGTTCAACTGAGGAGCTAATGTAGAGATCAATGTTACATCTCAGAATCTACTCACATGGATTCTGACTTTATAACTGAATACAAAATAACTCAGAATCAGAATTGAAAATGTTCCAAAAAGAAAAAAAAAAAAAAAGGGGGGGGGGGGAAAGAAAAAAAAAAACCCCTTTGACCATGCTCTCTCCTTCTAGAGACCTCACCTACCTGTCTTATACCCCAGGCTCCATTCTTTGACTATCTCTGGATTCTCTCAACAGCCAGCACAGTTTCAGCTTGCTCTCTTGTGGCCAACATGAGAGCTACAATTCTCCTGGCACTGATGTTCCAAGGACCTTCATCAGTGGTTCTTCTAAAGCATTACAAGTTTCCTCAGCTTACAGTCACTTAAAGCTGAACCTAGTAAATGACTCAAGTTTGAATCCATAATCAAGTTATCATGGCTTACCAACCACGACGTTGCCAAGCATCGGCTGAGCTACAGAACTGAGGACATGCGGATTTCTAGCCCCCAGCAAAGCATGGAAACTTGGCACAGTTGAGCCCTAAACACATTATCAATGTACTTCTCACATCTGTAAAATGATCTGACACAAACGTACTGCCAACATCTTGAAAAGAGGTTTTCAGGACTGATAGCAGTTTTCAGAAGGACAGCCTAACATTTCCAGCATGCTTTCAACAAGTCTTTCAGAGCTTGGGCTTGGTTATTGGAGGATACTGGTTTGGTCTTGTGTTTGCTAACAGCTGATGGTAGCTTCAACTATTTTCTAGCATCAGTATCTACTTGCCTGGTTTGTAACTGTTTATATTGCTTGTTCGATATTTGGTGTTATTTTGCATATTTTTAAAGATCACAGATGCTGAAAAGGTGAGGACTTGAAAAAACTTCAGAAATATTCCTTGATACTTTATTAACAGTGTGTCAGGCATTATTACCTTCCCCTAGTGTTGTGCTAGAAACAGTTCAGGTTGACCAGAGATGTACCACTAAACTACATTGCCCACTTAGTTGTCACCCAGATCAGCTCCTGAGTCACCTCACCACCTCTCACGAAGAACAGTGCAAGTACATAGCAAACAACAGAAGTAGAGCAGCCCTGAAATAAGGTTGAAATAAGACGTCACAGCTCTGCACAGGGAGATAAAAGGTGCCGACCTTTTCCTTTGCTGAGTTTTAAACACAGGGTATGAATGTAATTTCAGGAGTGATCACACTGCAGGAATCCATACATTTTAAAAAGGACTTACCAAAAAGTGCATTCCATATCAGCAGTAG
Organism: Nestor notabilis; assembly: GCF_000696875.1. Lineage (NCBI taxonomy): Eukaryota > Metazoa > Chordata > Aves > Psittaciformes > Psittacidae > Nestor > Nestor notabilis. The sequence goes on along the minus strand of NW_009925895.1, from coordinate 1,594 downwards.
AATCAGCAATTCATGGCAAGAACAGAAGTTGAACACATTCCACATTCACTATTATGCTTCAAGACCATTATCATCACTGTTATGAATCAAGAGATGAAACATTCTCATGAGCAGAGTGATGAATTAAACATTAACTGCATTTATTACTGAACATGAAAAGGATCATCAGTACAGAAATTATACTTTGACTACTGGGTTGCTCATCAACCTTTGTAACATATCAGAAGCAGATAAAACACTCAGGCAGCAGATTGGGAGGTGCTCAAATTAAACAAATTATTCTGCAGAACAAGAGTGTGAAACTAAAGAGCACCCTGAGCAATAGCACCAGAACTGTTGTATGTGACCCTGGTATGTGTATTTCTAACAGAATTGGGAGGACAAGTCCCAGAGCCTTTCCAACCCCTGCAGTTCCCCAGCAGCTTCAGTTGATCTGTTTTGGGACTGCCAGAACCACATATGTGCTGTACACTGGAGAAAGCCGGGTCAGCCACCTAACCAGTCCCACCACACAATCCCACAGGCAGCTGTGGTGATGCAAGGGGTGGAGGCAGCAGTGTGTGGTCAAGGGTGGAGGAAAGAGCAATACTGACCTTTTAAGAAACTGAAGCCTGTTTCTGTTTTGTTTTTATCTTCTAAAGGCAAATAAGCATAACATCTGCAGGTGCCTGTATTGTTGAATAGCCAAAATCCAATCAGCATCATGGACATTCCAACCAAGCTCATGGATACCACAAAACCAAGGTGTAATATTGTCACAAGCTCTACATACATAACATGTATGATGACATAAGCCACAAATCACAAAGCAGCAAAAGACAACACACCCACCTCACTTATTAAAGTAGCAAATACTTGAAATAATTAATGAAGATTTGCACAATATTTGCAGTGCAGTCGGTAGCATAAGGGATTGTAGGATTTTATGAGATTTCTATCCCAGCCGAGCTACTGGTAGCAGCCTGTAAGTTTGGAATGACTCTTGAGGCTTTACAAGAATTACACAGTATTTAAACAGAGGGATTCGTACAAGTCTTACTCAAACTCCCCACTAACACTCGTTAATAAATACCTGATATCTTTTCCACGAATATCAGCAGACTTTCAGAGATACACAGCCCATTCACCAATTAACTCAGTGATCAGAGAACGCAACTCCTTTCATAAGTAAATCAGAGTCTTAATGTCTTGCTCTTCACTGGTGCTACTGGAAGACATTTTCAAAACCTTCTTACCACAGTAATTAGCTCTATCTACCATTTATCAGCCTAAACGTATTTCTGATAGCAAATGAGGGTCATTTGTCCCCGTACTATCATCATCCTCCTGACACTTAGCCAGCTTCTTCCCTGCTGTATTTCTGAAGGCAGATGCGTGGCTGTGATTACCTGTAACAGAATGGAAGAGTGGGCAATATTAAGAGCACCCTAACAAACAGGAAAACGTATGATCTGCAAATACTATATAATTCGTATCTCCTCCAGAACAGCACTAAAGAAGCTGCTGAAATCTACTTCAGAGCTCCAAAGCACAGCCCCTGCCTCCTTCCCTCACACCCCACAAGGCCCAGCTTCCAGCCCTCGTTCCGAGCAGC
>NW_009925894.1:0-202 GCF_000696875.1 Nestor notabilis | reverse complement strand
TGTATAGAGGCATCTGAGCGAAGCTCCAAATGAAGCTGAATCAATGGCTGGAGTGGCTGAAACAGCTCTGCATGGCTCCAAGTATTTATTACAGGTGCTGGGAGCTGACTGGGAGTGTTGAGATTGATCAATGCCGCCTTCCCCAAACACATCTAGTTTAAAGCTGCCTTGACCTGGCAAGCCTCCCACCAAAATAGCTCTT
>NW_009925893.1:14944-15307 GCF_000696875.1 Nestor notabilis | reverse complement strand
CTATAATTATAAATATATATATAAAAAAATAGAAAAAAACCCCATGAACCCCTTTCCAAGCGCTGTCTCGGGGGGTTCAGAGTGGCCTGATCCATCCTGGGGCAGTGCAGCAGCTCAGCCTCCTGCCCACTGCCTTTGCCCAGCCACGGGAAATGGAAGGCTATAAAAAAACCTATTAGAGATGAGTTAATTAATGGTAATTGGAAAAGGGACCTCCCTTACGTAAAATCGCCTTTCTCCACAAAAGAGCATTTAAAAATAATCAGAGGACAAAACCCCACACCACCATAATGAAGCTTTAGAGTAGAAGACCTCATGGTTTTACTCCTGGGGGAACAGGGAGGGGGACAGTGCCCCCAGCCC
>NW_009925893.1:0-14926 GCF_000696875.1 Nestor notabilis | reverse complement strand
ATGAGGGGCACAGCTCTCCTCGCCTGCTGCCTGGGTGAAGCCTCGTAGTTTGTGATGGAACCTGCGTGCCCTGGTTGAAACCCTGATTTTCCTTCCACGTGGAAACCAGCTTTGCCTGGGAAAAGGGGACCTGGAATGGGTCAGCCCGAGCTCAGGCTCCCAGAGGTGCTGCTGCGGGGCTGGGGTCCCTGCTTTCCCTGCTTCCTCCTCTCCTTTCCACCCTTCCACCAGAGCTTCAGCTCCTTAGGCCTGGTGGAAAGTAAATCCTTTTAATGAGTCAAATAATTTTTGGACACAAGAAATTTCCCCCCTCTCCTTTGTAATTAGAGCTGGCCGCGTGTCTAAAATGATCTGCTTTCCAGAGGGAAACAATAATTGAATTGTTGGGTGTCTCCCGAGCTTTGCAGGGCTCCAGGAAGGCTGCGAGGGAAGCTGCGCCGTTCTCTTGTTAGCGCCTGCAATGAGAGCGAGACACCCTAGAATTCAATTACGCGGCTCCTCCAGGAACCGTTATAATTATAACATCAAGTTGTTTTTTAAAATTTCATAATTACGCTTTAGGGTCCTTGTGTGGATATTTGGGAACACACCTGCCCGGCCCCAGCCCCCTGTGTGCACCCTCCTTTGCCGCAGCCTCTTCCCTGCCGTGCTTCAGTGGCGTTCTGCCCCCTGCACCCAAGGGTGCCCTCTCTCTCTGTCCCCATCCCTGGCACCCATGCCACAGCCTCACTGAGCCCTTCTCTGCTTGTGTCACTGGACACTTCTGAGCACCGTGCACGGCATCACGGCACATGCCGTGACACATCCCCGTGTCAGATCTCCCGTTCCACCCTTCTGCTTTCCTCACCTGCAAAATTGATTCCCACACATGCCCCTGTTCTAGAAGAAAACTGGGAAGAAGTAGATCAGAGTTACCAGTTACTGAAGATTTTGTGTTCAGCTAGTTAGAAATAGGTGTTCAATGTTGTCCTCCCTTCAGTGGCATCAGAGGGGTGACATTTGGGGCATGCCAGTGGTGCTGGCGGATCCTAGGAGTGGGGTACTCATTACCAGGGGTGCCAGCGCTCAGGTTGGCATCTTCACCTTCAAAAATGCAAAGGTAAAATCCTGAAAAGCTTTCCCATTCCTTTTGCAGGTGGAAATGCGCTCAGAAAGGCGTGAGGTGCCACTGGTGATGCCTTGCAAGCTGGGGCTTGGAGCAGCATTAGGCTCTGTTTAGAAAAGTGGATCAGACTGCTTGTATTTTACATTCCTTATCCCTGCTGACATAAGAAAGCTGTGACCCCCAGCTTGCTGCAGAGCCCTTCTCTCCCTTGCCCTTGCCACGTTCTTGTTGCAGACCCACCATGTCCTCTCGGACATTTGTGTGGAGACCAACCCCAGACTGAGAGGTACTCAGACAGGGCAGAGGTCTCCCAGCTGTACAGCGCTGTTTGGAGGTGTTTAGTGAAGGGGCTTCTGCAGGATAGGAAAGAAGAGACTGAGAGAAAGTGCAAAATGGCAGAAGATGGAAAGGAGCAAATGGAAGGAAGGTGGATGAATCATTTGCTGCTTCCACAAAGATCACCAAATGGTGATCAGAAATGAGCCCAATCATACACAGAGTACAGGCACTGCAGCACAACTCCAGGTATGTGCTATGATCCTGGCATCCCTCCATCAGAGAGATCCATCACATCCCAGTTTGGTTCTCCTCACCAAAGCTGAACGAGACCTGAGAACATTCCTGAGTTTCATCCAGCCCGGTTTCAAGTCTCAAGTTGGGAAAAGAGTCTGATTCGAATTGTGGTGTGGACACTTTCTACAGAGCTTGTTGCTGAGGCTGAAAGTCTGACAGCCCCAGGAAGAAAGAGCGTGGATCGAAAGGAGTCCCAGTAACCACCCACCAGCACCAAGACACAGGTGCCACCAGTATAACCTTGTTTTGATAGCACATCCTTCACTCAGTTGTGCAAACCAGCTTCTCCTGAGCTTGGAACCATGTCCTGAGGAAGCTGGCGCACGCCACCGGCTTTATGGACCTGCATCACTTTCTGGCTGAGGTGCAAAAGATGAAGAGTGTGTCTTGGTCTTAGCAGGTTAGGGCCCCACATAACAGTTGTGGCAGTGGGACAGGAGAGCGGAGAGGAATACACAATGACGATGCTGATTTCAGACTGGGAATAGACTCTCTTTTCATTCTCTCAGACAAGCAATTAGAGCCATCTCCCCAAGCAGTTCCCACCCAGCAAGGAGTTCCAAAATATGAAAATTCTTCCCTTTCATATTATTTTCCAGATGTTCAGTCTTTGCTTCCCTTTATTAATGCTTCTTTTGCCAGGGTGACTCATTTAACAATTAGCTTAGGCATAGGGTGTAGCAGCTGTTACAGATATTACCTGTGCCTCTAAGGCAAAGCTTCTTACTGTTGTTTTTTATCCACCTCTCCTTTCCTTCTAGGGCTTTAATAATGTGTAAAAATATCTTTAAATTAATGGGAAGCTCTGATTCCTCAACCAGGTCAACAGATGGCTCATTTGGACCTGCCTTCAATTAAGCAGGTGGAACATGCCCAAGGAGCAGGCAGACAAATGCAGCTGTTCTTTCTCCAAGTCCCACTGCAAATCTGATGGGAAAGGCTCATTCACCAGCTCTTGCGGGAGGCTACTTGTTCTACCAACCTCATAACTTTGCATTCAAACTTCCTTCACCTGGCTGCATCTTCCAGGATGCTCATGACCATGAGATGTGGGTGTGACGACGCTGAGATACCCATGCGTTGTTGGCTTCAGAGTCTACTTCCAGTGAGCAAAATCCCAAAAACCTGGTGTTTCTCAGCTTAAATGCTATTGACCATCTTTGGTTCACACATTAGTAGACATTGAGGGTGGGGTTCAAAACTTGAGCCTGGTGTCATCTTGTTTTGGGACGAGAGGAAGTGGCCTCAAGTTGTGCCAGGGGAGGTTCAGATTGGATATTGGGAAAAATTCCATCACTGAAAGGGCTGTCAAGCAATTGGAACAGGCTGCCCAGGGAAGTGGTTGAGTCACCATCCCTGGAGGTATTTAAAAGTGGTGTAGATGTGGCACTTAGGAACACAGGTTAGTGGTGGACTTGGCCATGGTAGGTGTATGATTGGACTCAATGATCTTAAATGTCTTTTCCAATCTAAATTATTCTGAGACATCCCACATCCTCTGTGCAGCTTTCAGCTGCCGCTCTTGGAGGCTATGTGTCTCCTGTGCCAAACCTGTCGGCCCCATAGGGATGCCTTGAATCCCCTGGGGTGTCTAAAGTCATGGTCACGTCTGTGTTTTGCAATTGAGTTCCACCAAAAGAATCACTAGTCCCCAGGCTGTGTCTTCAAGTCTGTATTTGGTATGGACTCATTCATACCATGGTCAGGCTCTCATCCCAGCAGGTCATCCCAGCAGCACTGCAAGCTGTCTGAGTAAAGATAAATAAAAACTAAACAATGGCAGATTACTTATCTAATTATCACCAGGATCTGCTCTGGTGATACCAAGTGCTTTCTTTGCATGAAAAGAAGACATACGATGAAATTCTGAGTAAAATCATCAGGAGTGGTTATCTCACTAGATACCTTTACTATCTTCTCCCACATCCAGCTGATAACTCAGCTGGTTACGACTGTGTGGCTCTTCCCCTGATGTTTTTATTTACTCTTACTCAACTTTCCAAAATAGCCTTAAGCAAGGTGCTTGGGAGGCTTGGTAGGAGGATGACCTCCAGCCCTTAGCCATGACAATCACTGCTGCTCTGCTGTGGCTGTTGCTCACTTCTGTGAGCAGAACTCCAGACCTGGAGCTGATCGCGATGCTCAGCATATCTCCAGTCCCACTGACTTCACCTATGATACACCTCATGGCCCATGTTTGAATCCTTTCCAGGTTCAAACTTCATGACTGCATGGTCTGTGTGCTTCAGTAGAGAAAGGAAAAATGTTGAAAATCAGAGCTTGCAAGTAAGTTCATTGCTGCAGAGCTCTGCTTGTCTGGACAAGGTCTCTGTTGCACAAGAGAGCCCTTGAAGTTTTGATTTCTGCCTTGTTTACTTTGCTAATGCTGGGTAAGTCAGCAGGGTATGTATTTCTGGTAATTCTTTCTTAGCTGCAGCTCTGCATCAACCCTAGCTTCACAGGGATTACTGGACTATGCTGTCTCATCCTTGCAGGGCAAACTTTGGAGCGGGCTTGCATGATGCTGTTGCACTTCCTTCCTACACTAGCTCACTCCACCTCTTTCACCAGACCAGCAGCAGCAGCAAATTTCCTTTAGAAATCAGAGCCCGTTGCTCAGCCCACCAGCATGGCTCCATGCAGTGCCCAGGCTCCTACACTACAGGGTCCTGGTGCAGCACAGAACCTAGCAGAAGGATGCTCCACCCCTGGTCTGCCAGCTGCACACCAGGACAGATGAGGAATCACAGGCAAGTTTTCTTGCTTTTGGGTGACATCAGGTTCAAATTATACCTAGCATTAAATTCAACAGTAGCTTGGTTTTTATAAAGCAGCAACAGTGCAATAGGTATTAAAAACTGAACGATGGCTTGTAGGTTTCAGAGTTAACACACAGCCTGAGGTATCCCGTCTCCAAGAGCTGCTGTCTGAAATCACAGCAGTCTCCAGTACGACATGACAGCTATGAAGCTGGCACTGCAAAGCTGATCTTTCAGGGGAGACAAATTTCAGATTTTTTGTTGGTGGGGTTTATTTTAACAAAAACATTCCGTTCATCATCTGAAATGCAATTGTCAGAACAAGGCAGAGATCCTGCAGAACAACTCAGCTCCCTGCTTGTTGCCCCAGGCACTGAGGTGGGTCATTCCAGCAAGCTGACTTTTTCATTATGGAAAGAAGTTCAGAAACACACAGGAAAACAGGAAAAGAAAAAGAATCCTGAGAGTAAAGTCTGAGAATGAAAAGGTCCAGACAACGCAGCGTGCAGACTATAGATCGGGCACGTGTATTTGCTGCCCTTCAAACCACCTTTGGGGTAGCAAAGGTCCAAAGGGTGATGAAGCCAGTGTTGAGCCTGGAGGAGGCTGTTTAACTGAGAAGGGGCATGAAGGAAGAAGAAAATGATGACACTGGGATGGGAAATAAAAGGTGTATGAGGGTAGTGAGTGAGCAAGGAGATGCCTAGTAACAGTGATCCGGAATTTTCTGAAAAACCCTTTCTGACTTTTTGGGCAGTAATGCATTATTTATAGAAATTATCATCTGTACTTTGAATTCTGCCTTTGAAAGGTAAGCAGAGCAGACCAACACAACCTACAGACTTTCTTATCACACAGGCATGAGGACTGTGATTTTCTGGCATGTGTGGCTCATCTGTGGCCCATGAAGACAGAGCATTGACACTGCACAACAGGAGGATTCAGTTAGATGCAGGGAGATGACTCCAAACTATGTATGGGGCAACTTACATGGTATTCCACTATCCCAGAGAAATCACCACCACCTATAGGTTCCTTTCTTGACCTGTTAGCTCCAAGAACCTTGTTGTTATCACCCACTCCTCTCATAGGTCTCCAAGACAGGGCCCTCAATGATCTCCAATAAAGTATGCTTTGTTCAATTAGTCCAGCATGTAATGCTTTGTTCTCATGAATTTTGGAGCTCCTCTGATGTGCAGCAAGGCAATTGAGACTTAATTTCATTATGCATCTCAATATGTTCCTGCTGTATTCAGAGAACAGACTATGGGCCCTCCTGTGGCTAATTTAGCACCTGCAAATCCCCATGCTTAAAGCCAAAGGCTGAATAACCTACTAAAGGAATTTGCAGGAATGACACACAGGTCAAATCATCACGCTTGCTGGGAAGACTTTTCTTCTTTTTCTTCAGAAACTGTACACACTTTTCCTGTCACAAAAGGAGACCGTTGTGCCCTAGTTCTCAAAGACCAGGCTGCATCCCACAAGTGTGTGTGTGTGTATATATGTACAATTAAATACATATATATATGTATTTAATTGTTTTCAACAAAATCTGAGCAGAGTTTCAGGGCAAGCAATGTACCTGAAGGAGGTGGGCCATGCTCAGATTGGGGCTGTTAACAGCTACCTCCTCAGCTGCCATTGAACATGCACTGAAGTTAAGCAAACATAGGCTATTTAAGCTCAAATAGGTTCCTAATGAAACGTTCTTCAGCTAAGTGAGCAGACTCTGCACTAGTATGAACATCAATCCACCACAAACATAGCAGATTCTAGAAGTCTGACAAATATTTAAGTGCAGTAAAAGTGAGGACTTTGTCTAAATATGCAAGATGCTATCTACCTTAAATCAGATGATGCAGCTTTAGAATTGCTTAGCTTCATTAGCTGTGCTTAGTCATTCTCACTGTTTGCACTCTTTAAGATGCTTTGGACTTTAGTAATCATTACTGTAGATAACCAAGCCACAACAGGAATTTGCATATTTACCCTAGCCCCTCCATATTTTGTTTTAGATTATGAATTTCAGAATGTCGGAAGAGAATGGTAGTAAGATTCAGTACCTTAAGTCACATAACCACAACGTTATGCCACTTTCTTGGTACAACAGCAAGACCGTTTTTCTTCAACTGTATAACCCAGGCTGAAAGCCCCTCTAAAAGCTCATCTGTCCAAGTTCAGTTTAGGATTTTTTTTTAAACCACTGAGTATGCATGACTGAGTATTTGTTATGCAACCATAACAACTGTCCTTTTCAAGAAAGATTCCTGCATAATGTGGATACAGAGAATCCAAGGCAAACACAACTTGATCTTAAAACTTTAATAGTAAAAAAAGTGTAAAACCAAACACACTGCTGAAAACTTATCAGTAAGAATGAGAATTTAAGTGTTCAAATTCAGGATAGTGCAAATTTTCTTCACTCCCCTCCCCACCTCTTCCAAACTTAAATCACTTTGGTTAAGATACTCAGAAGTATTGGCAAAAAATGAACTTTTTGACTTAACATTTTTGGCTGCATTATGTTTAACACATACAGATTCAGTTTCAGTCTTTACAAATAAATCTTAAATACTTCTCTATCAATCAAATATCCATAGAGATCACTATCATCTTTACTTACACCTGGTTTTATAAAGTTTTGAAATTGGTTTCAAGATGGTTACAAAACCGTCTTCCCCAGCAGATAGTAAACTCCTTAAAAGAGCTGAGCTGCTCCAGTCCTGATCTGAGGACCTAATTTCTTCAAGTAGTCCTATAAAATGTGATTATTTATCTTTTAAACATTTGAGGAAGAATCTTATACCAATGAAATTACTCTTGATTTACACCAAAGCAAGATTAGAATTGGGGTCTGCTCTGCAATATAGGCTTTGTGCTAAACTTTTCCTGCTAATAAAAAAAAAAAAAAAAAATAAAATAAAGCACAAGCAGAAGTTATAGCATTCCCTTAGAAGAGTGAAAGCAGCCAGAACACTGCTACCTAGCCTCAATGTCTTTTTTGATGGGTCAGTCTTTGACTGATGCCTGTAACTATATCTGAAGCCATGTAAGATTGGAAATGCGCACACACACACAAAAGAAAAAAGCATAATACAAAAAGGCAAATACATAAAAGTTTACAAGTACACCATAATCACAAAATTGGAGTATTTCTAAAAATTTGGGTTCAATGAATGATACGACAAAACTAACTTTACTAGTTAAATAAATTATTGCTCCATTTGACTCCATGCAGCATTGAAATGAACTCAGAACCCTCTTCTCTTTAATCTCTCATTAGAAATGATCGATATTGAAGAGAACATGAGGCTCAGATTTACTGTACATTGCACTTCAACTTTTAAGACCTAATACTTGCTACTTAGGTCTCCTGTGGTCTAAGCTATCAAATGAATACGTTGTGCTCACCAGAACTAAGTATTAAGAAACACCGAATGTTTTATGTAGTGACATAAGCACTTTTTTCTTTTCTTTTTTTAAGAAGGCAATCACAGATTGCAAGTTCAATAGGGTTCTGAAAAAACAAGTAATGATCTCCTTCAGAAACTGAACTAAGAAAACAAGCTGTTCGCTATTCTTCACATACAGTCTGAATCACATTTTAGGACCACTTCCATTTCCAACCATTTCAGTCAAAACCCTGACTCAAAAAGAGGAACAAGGATACCTCTAGGAGGAAACTATGAATCTAAGGATTTGGGGGCACATACTCAGTGGCCAACCAATGACCTGCAATGCACATTTTGTAGTGACACCAGCATTTAAGATATCCAAGACCTCATTCAGTGAGATACTGAAGCATATGTCTAATATTAAGCAAGAATACTCACACACACTTAAATTTCTTACTGAATTGGGGCCAAACTTGATTCTTGCAAATCTAACTTGCAAGCTTCAGAAGTAATGAGATTTCCAGCCAGAATTTCTTGATATAGTTCATGTTTGAACAAGATTGTCTCTAGTGTTCACCTATCATACTGAAGTAGTTTAGAAATTCCAGACTAAGTGACTTCCAACTTTTTGTCCCTCCAACCCTCTCCACCAAAGACAGAAACGTAATGCAGCATTACAAGTAAGGGCATGATTCCTTCATAAGACTCCTAAAAGCATTAGTGCAATGCCTTTAATCTGTTTTGATCACTCTTATTTTTAAATAACCCTATTTTCAAAGATTTGGATAAATACTATTCCTATTAAACCATACTTCATCATTGTTAAGCACCATCGATCTACTTCCTTTGGGCACTGATACAAGAGCTTGTAATTAAATTTCAGTTTCAAGGCTTTAAAATACGGCAGCTGATTCAATAACTTACACTGGAATCTTATACTTGGAAAACTGCCACTTAGCCTGAACAGTTGTATGCAACTCGGTGTTAAAACTCTTCCAGAGAACAGCCGTATGCAAACGCTTATGCGGTAAATCAGGGTAAGATTTCAAGATAAGCAGTTAATTTCACTTGGCTATTCTAAAAGTGGATTAATTTTTTTTTTCCCCACAAGTCATTTGTGCAGTGAGCCCATAAATTTAAAACAGGAACATATCTTCGCAATGTTGCTTTCACACTGGCACCATGCTCTCTTCTTCGAAGACTTAGTCATTGTGTGGTTTCTCTGGAATACCCTATGGATAAAAAGAAGAAATCAAACAGATGTTATATATTAATGCCTTCTGATAAGTGCCTACATTTTGCAGTATTTTCAATGATCAAATAGTCAACTAACTTTAGTTAGGCTGAAAATGGACATTAATTCAGTTTTTTTTAACAGCCCTCTTTCAAACTGCCTTCAAGCATATGTTGCTTTATTTTCCGATCAAAGTCTGGTATCAGATAGGCTTACTAATTTCCTAAGTCCCTTTTCTAATATGAAACCCTACAGTATGTCAGTGTAAGAAATTTAATCAACTTTTCTTTAAAACAAAGCTTATTATATGTTCTCATTCTAGAGTCAAAATGCAAATACATTTGCAAGCACTGAATGCGTTCACAGTTCTACAGCTCCTAGCAGTATCAAACGCTAAGTATTTCTGAGGTCTAAGTTTTGAATAGCACCCTAGTTTGCCAGATGCTGAGAGTAATGGTTACAACTCAAAATGAACTGTTGCCATCCATTTAACCCAGCTGATGAGCACTGACTGACAACTTAAGGTGTCAGAATGAGCAGTGAGAGCTGATGGCAGTTACTGCAAGTAAGCTCACTTGAAATCCAGTGCTGAAAAGCAGTAAGCCATCTTCCAGATAGCATTTCTCAGGATGGGAATAGATGTCACAGGGACACTTCTCATTCTGCTTAATCTAATTCTTTTTCTAACTGCAAAAGCTAGACAGCAGCTGAGGAGGAAGTGAGGCAACTTTACTCCACTAGAGCAACTTCCACAGGTGCTGTGTTCTACTCTAGACCTGGCCAGAAAATATCTGCTGTTTGATCTGCAATTGTCACATGTAGACAAACAGCTCAGGGAGCTGTTTGCAGGAGAATACACAACAAAAATAACAGTTTTATTCAGGCTTAGTTTAAAAAGTGCAACATTCCATCTTCTTGACACATTCACAATGGCTAACAAAACAGACAGACTTTTGGGTCATCTCTATAGAAGAAAGACCTAGTTGACTGCATGCTACCATTCTATTTTAGAAGTGGAATTCTTTGACTTTCAGCACGGAATGCTTCATAGTGATTCGCAGAAGTGTCCCTATGAAAATGTTGGGCTTCTCCAAGTTTTTCCAGATGAAGTAATGGTAAGGTAAACCACATGAGCCGATGCTTCTAGATAACCAGGATAATTTGCCTTGTCAACTTCTCTCTTTCTTTATAAGGAAGATGACAAGATTGACAGATAAGTTGCAGGTAGGAGTCAGTCTGATTTTAGTTACATTCAGGTGAGATGCCAGGTGAAAAGAAGTCAAAGGAAAAAAAGAATCCTATGTGCTTATGTGCCTAAGTTTATTTTAGCTCTTTAAGGATCACTTCCTTTGCTTTCTAACATAAGAAGCAGAGCAACTGAAAGTACTGTGTATGACAATGTGAAATACAGAACTGTAGCAGATAACTGACTAAATTTTTATTCTGAAACTCTGCTTGCAATAGCAAAGCTTAAATAAAACTGTACACTAATATATCTTTTTACTTGATGTGAGTGGCAAATTTAAAAAGAGAAATTACACCCTCTTTTACCCCCCAATATATGTAGTCCTATGAAAAAGCGCATGCAGAGATTACGCACCACTGGGATTTGAAGGGGGAGTAGTGAGCTTGTTTTTTAAAGAACCAAAGCAAACCAAAACGGACTGTGAAGTTAAGATTGTGACCATTGTCCCAGGAGATCTGTAACTTGGTATCGAGTCAGCATGAAAGAAAACCCTCAAGAACAGGACTAGATTTGCCCATTCTCTCTTTTTTTTTTTAAAAAAAACCAAAAACCCCAGCCTTTTCTACAAGAGGTTACTCTTAATTTAGTGTAACTGAAAATCAATACTAAAGAAATTGATCTTCAGTGTTAGCCAGTGGTGGCCAAGCAACATGGCTCTCTTCCCCAGCTTGTAAGCAAGCCTGTCGATCTGCAGCATCAAGTTAAGACTATCCACATTAGAAGTACATTAACATCCATCCACCGAGTTAGCAAGGCTAGGCAGAAGAGACAGAAAGCCTGTTTCAGGAAAGACTGCTAGCTCCAGACTTAGCTTTTTACTCATTTGTTGTTCAGCCCCAAAAAGCATCTCTCCCCCTTACTAAAGAGTTCAGAGACTAGTATTTCGGGAACTTCTAAGTCTACAAATACTTTTCCTTCAGTAAAAATTAAAGGCACCTAAACCACAGCAGTTAAATACTTAAAGGATGTTTTCCAGGATAAAGGACTTATGTAGCAAAGATGACAGATGTTAAATCAATACAGTATTATTACTATGCATCAGTGTCAGAACACTTTTAACAACCAAGCCTTAGGCTGAAGTGCAAGCATACACCCAGGTTTACTTTCAAGTATGCTACAAGGAAAAAAAAATACTTAAGAACCTAACAAATGAGATAGTAATTTATACTATATTATCCCATATATTGAGTGATACTTGAACTAGCTCTTGAGAGATCAGAAAGAGCATAATTGATAAGAGTGGTGGACTTTAATGCCATACAGGGATGTTTCCTTTCATCTACATAACAAAAATGCTTTACTGCATAAATAATTAGAGAAAGCCCATCTGTGCCTCAGTTTTCTAGCTACCTTAGATGTTAATTCAAAATACGGATGGAGCAGGAGTGACTGAGATTCTCAGCAGAAGTGGAGTACTCATTCTAGTCTTATTTAGGCTGCTGCTGGAAAAAGTTAAGTACAGAAGATACTCAAACACTTACTAAGACAATTCCTACTCTACTGGCAACACAGGTTGTACACTTACAATTCAACTCTTGGGAAGATATCTATTTATCTCTGCCAATTTGTGAGTCATACCCTTAAAGCAATAGTTTGTTCTTGGACTAAGAACAATAGAAGGTATTTGGATTATTAAAGGAAATGCTAATTATAGAGTAATTACCATAGCCAGTTGGCGTCCTATGTTTCCTACAGTCACACCTCCTGAGAAAAATATACATGGAAGCCAAGAACGGATGTAAAGAAAATCTGGGGATGTATACCTAGTAAAGAAATGGAACTAAGTTATAAACAAGTTATTATCATCACTGTACATACCATTAAGAAGATGATATAGAATTTTCTCCCCAGGCCCAGATAAAAAAACCCCAACAGTAACACGGAAGGAATAGGGAGACCAAATTAAGACTGTTAATTTAATGAGTTTCTAAACCTAACCAGCAAAGTTTGGAAATTCTCCCTCCTGAGAGCCAGTTAATAAGACTAAGTGTTCAAGGCCAGGCTGCATGAGGCTTTGAGCAACCTGGTCTAGTGGAAGGTGTCCCTGCCCATGGCAAGGGGGTTGGAATTAGTCTTTAAGGTCCCTTCCAACCCAAACTATTCTGTGATATGATTCTGTGATATACCAAGTCAGTAGAAGTTCAGTTTGCTGAGCTGTTACTATTTTAACATACATACCAATTTGTCTGTTCCCCACCTTCCACCCCCAGTTCTCAATCTGATCAACTGGAACAAGTGGACAATTAGCTGCCAGGACAAACAAAATGTCTTACGATAAGAACATGGTGTATGCACTAATTACTAACTTCCAGTGCCTGTGCAACCCTGTTTTCAGTCAGGAGGACATGACAGTAGAAAGAATATTTTAAAAGCATAACTTACTGATAAACACCATTATATACAAGAAACTGGGTTATCAGAGTTGCTACAAAGGCTATTGTAATTCCAAGTCCGAGACCACTTCTTGAACGATCAAATGTCCACCAAAGACCCAGTGATAAGGCTGCTAGAGTCAGGGACAGCTGGACGTTGTTTGCAAAATCTAGTTTCTGGAGAAGGATGTTAAGGATAATGCTTTTAAGTCTGCAGACATGCTGCTGCTGATACTGAACAAGGGAGAACTCAAACTGAAAGTGAGCATGGTTCTGTATCTCTAACTACAGTATGTTAACGATCTGGTTGTTAGACCTGCCAAACAATCATAGCACTTGTTGAATTTGACTGGACTGTGAGTGCAAAAGACATTTTTTTATTACATTGAGCATCTAAAGAAGATACTATATTGTAATATATTTAACTTTCATGGACTTTTACCTGAAGTGACCTAGTTATCCTTGCTGATTTAGGTTTTCTGCTCAAACCATCATTATCTTACACAAATAACACTCTTACTGAGAAGTTCAGTGTATGTTGCCAGTTAATTGTGTTAACTATTAGATGTAGACAATATGGATTAAAATAACACAACTTGTACTGTTATGCTTGCAGTTAAATCGGACATACTATGATGTGTCTTTTCCCACCCCAGAACACCCCCCCCCAATACTTTTAAGTGAAATGTGTTATTTATCTTAAAGTAAGTACTGCAGTGTGCTGCAGGTCTCTCAGAAGTTTACCTCTCTGCCAGTAGTACCATCCTTACCTTCGTAATTCTCCCAGATGTGAATGGGAGAGACTGTTTTCATGACAACAGACTAAGCACATGGAGCAACAACATAAACTATTTCAAGGATACAGCACTTGCATGGTTAATGCCAACAAAAACTGCTATACATCGCATTACGCTGGCCCATTCTCTCTTGAATTTGTGTGGTTCCCCCAGGTGGCTGTCAATGCAGGGATACAGCAGACCAACGACAGCTGCAAGAGAAGTAACACTACTTGTACTAACTCTTATACAATTACTACTTCACTATTGCTAAATATTAATTTGGCAAATAAGTGCTTGACAAAGTAGTGAGGTGCTTATCATATGTTATCACATATTAAGTCTGATGAAGAAGAGACAATTATCACCCCCCTCCTTTAGGAAAGAAATCTACTGTAACAAGCAATATTCTGTTAGAACTTTTAAAGCGGAGATATATACTGCACTGTCAGGTATCTGACTTCAAGCTTCTTTTCTCCCATGAGCACATATAGTTTGACATCCTGAGGAGATGCTTGTACCAATAAATAACAAAATGTAATGAAAGCTTAATTACAGCTAGGAATGGAATATGTGTTTACTGCTCACTTGCAGGGCAGACAGTTTTATGAACTTGACTCATTAGCTATGAATCAGGCCCAGCATTAAATATTTGCCTGGATGCAGAAGTCTCTTGGCAGCGCTGCTTTCTCTCCTTCTGCTGGGCTGTAAGTCAGCCTGTGCTCCCAGCCAACTCAGAGAATAATTTTGATACCAAACAGAAGCAGAGCTGAACTTGGAGAAACACCTGCCATCAGTCTTATTTATGTCAAGGAAAAATAACTACTCATACTATTAACCACACAATGTTTTTATCCTCATATACCATTTTCTCAGTCTTACCAGTCTGCAGATTGGTTGCAGAAATAAAACATAGGCTAGCGTTAGCTCAGTTGCTAGCGTAAACACTAAGTAAGTTCCACTTTTTTAAGCCTTGCGACTCCATGTGTTGTCATCAACTCCAAGGTTAGACATGCTGCTTTAACTATGTGTAACATCTATGTGTGTGTGTGTGTGTGTGTGTGTGTGTGTGTGTGTTTCCTTTCCTACCCTCTCCCCCTCCCCCTGCTCCCAACGCCTAAGAGGAAGAACTTCTATGCTCGGAAGGCTACAAGAAGTACCATTTTAAGACAGACATGTGATCCGATTCTGGAACAGTTTCATCCTTCTGATGCTGGTTACCAGAACTTTCACCTTAAGGTGACAGCTAGATGCCAAAGTTCGATCCAACTGTGACAACGCTATGAGAACTTTTGAGCATAAACCGTGGCAACCTATCTACTACGCAGATTACCACTCGAGGTTACGGTTTACCCTTCCGCCTTCCTTGTAATGAGGTTCAAATAACACATATCACTGTATTAACACGGGTGCTGGTGGTGGAGGGGTAACGCCGCCGCACGTGACTTCCTTGTTTTCGGACC
>NW_009925892.1:57518-60836 GCF_000696875.1 Nestor notabilis | reverse complement strand
GGAGGAAGCAGAGACAGGACAGCTGACTCAAACTAGCCAAAGGAGTATTCCATACCTCAGCACATCTTGCCCAGTATATGAACTGGGGGAGGTTACCCAGAAGGCCCAGATTGCTGTTTGGGTCGGGCTGGATATTGGTCAGTGGGTGATGAGCAATTGTATCTTCTCTCTTTGTTGTTTCCCTTATCATTATTATTAGTGGTAGCAGTAGTGGTTTTGTATTATACCTTAGTTACTGGACTGCTGTTATCTCAACACGTGAGTTACACTCCTTCGATTCTCCTCACCATCCCTCCGGGAGTGGGGGGAGGAAGAAGAGGGGGAGTGAGTGAGCGGCTGTGTGGTTCCAAGTTGCCGACTGGGCCTAAACCACGATAAATATGAATTTTAAAAGGTAGATGACACATTTCCTTGACTTAATAAATCCGAATATTACTATGGTCATTTAATATTCGGCCTTGAAACTAAAAAAAAAAAAAAAAATCTACCTGTTCTGCAGAGATGGGCTGATATATTACATTTGCAACATTGAAACTGTTTAAAGTCCCCAAACTGTTTAAAAACTAACTTCCTGATTAAGCCTTTACTCTTGCTTCTCCTATATTCTAGGTAATAACACTGTACTTCATCACAGCTGACACCCGGACCTCGGTATGACTTCAGGCAGCAGCAAAATAGACAGTTGCCTAGAGAACAAACTGAGGAATATTTAATATTTAAATATTCAAAGCCTTAAATAAAGTGTCTCAGAAAAGCAGTTGCAGTTTAGAGTAGAGCCTGCTATGGCATAGGACACACTTGCCCCCTTCTTCCCTCAGTGCTTCAGTGCACTGGATCTACACATGATGACATGGTAGAGGTGAGCAGCCACAGCACCATTCTTGCACCCTTTCTCCGGGTTTGTGCCTGTCTCCAGTCAGGAGACACATTCAAATGGCCATCCCAGCAAAAGAAGAGAGCTGAGGCTACAAGATCCATCCACCTCCCTTTCTTCCCTTTTTGCCAGCAGCAATACTACGTCACGTTGCTGTACTTCAGAACCTGTACTCAGTAGCGTTGTTTTGCCAGAAGTAGAATATGCTATGAACAGAAACAGAGATGTTCTGTCTTATGAGGGTGTCAAGATCACCCATTATTGATACTGCAATGCTTGTCTCAACCCCATGACCATTTAGAGAAGGTATATCTCAACTGCTCCCACAACATGGAATTCTACGACCACAAAGAACAAATAAATAAACAAAACAGATTTTGCAGTCTTCACCTATATGACAAAAAATTCTATATCTTTATAACATTAAAAATATAGGCAGTTCTCATATGTTCTGTAGATATTTCTTTTCACATTACTTTTCATTCTGAAAGCTTTCTTATATATGTTGAAAATCAATTATATATAGCTATTTTTTGTTCTTTGTCACATTCACTTACAGCAAGCCATATATGGATGTAGTGTATAAGGTATACACAGAAAATGCAGGCTGGTGGTTTACACTTCAGTTGGTTAATTCCTGCCAAACAGTCTTCACAATTAAGTGACCTTTTAAGCATTAACATTGCAGACACATAGCTCTAAATACCCGGGCTTCTTAGAGATACTACTGCTGGTATGCAAAACACTACATCCTCCTTCTCTCTTGCTCATTTTTGCCTCTGCAATACATCAACATACAGAAAAGGAAGCAAGAATCAAAATTATAGGACTAGAAGAAAGTTCCAAAGTTTAGCCTAGTTTTTTATCTTCTGCAAGTAAAAGTCATGCGAGAACACTGGAAGGACCAACCTATTTTGTCTCAGATGCCCAACAAAAATGGTAAGCAGTTTGTGGATATTTTGGATGGTACTTCATTTTAGTCTTTACATTTTATGCTGAAGACTATGAATACCAAGAAGTACAGAAATGCTATGTTTGAAGAGTAATGACAGAAAGTATGATCAGTATGAAAACTCTATTCTCCTCTAGCATTTCTCTAAATATTTCAAAGTAAAAACAGATGATGATTGCCATTTTAGAACAGGACCTTATCTGTCAGAACAAGTAAAACAAGCCTGAAACAACCTGTAACAGATGCTTCTCCAGAGTCAACAATGACATTTGAACTTCAGATTGCAATTTCTGCTTCAAGTCTGCAATCCCTCATATACCTGACTGAGCATTAAGTGGCATGAAATGAAATCTTCAGTTGCCACACCTATCAGTCAGGATCATCTCTTATCCCTATCAACCACAACTCACTCTTTGAAGTTCATTAAGCTTGAATTAGCTGGTATTCTATAAAATGCCTAGGGTTTTCAAAGTATTCCCAAATCAGACCACATTAGGCTAACCTGCTATGGTCAAATTAAGTCTTCTGTAACATATTTCCACATCCTGCATCACTATACTATATTTTGGTTACCACTGATATACATAAAGATAGCCAAACACAAATACAATCTCCTGTTGCTAGTCTTTCTGTTAATTAAGTGCCTAGACTAAGAATGGAATATATTTGACATTTCGACCCCTTATTATAAAACTTTCCTTCCCCCTTCATAAAATAAAAATCAATGAAAAAAAAACTTAAAATTTTTAGTGAAAGGGGGAAAAAGGGGAAAGGGGGAACTGCAATGTTTTGTAATTTCATTTTATATCCTGCTGACTCCAGTCAGCTGTTTCCTACTTTTTGATTGGGCAGTTAATGGTTCCCTAGCAACAGGTTAATTGATTGCTGCTGTAAATCCCCCTCATTCAACGTTCTCCTATTCCTCCTTATAAGTGCATACACATGTATCTGCCAGGTAAAAGACAGGAGATAGAAACATAAAGAACAAAACAAAAATCAGAAAAGAGACATGATAGCAATTTGATCAAGAATAGTTTCAAATTTCAGAAAAAAAAATAAAGCCATGGTGCTAAAAATAGGGATAAAAATGTACTTCAGCATACTTCAGTCATGTTCTTTCAATGCTATTCTTTAATGTAGGGATCAATAATTCTTTACATCCACTATCATATTAATTAAAATGAACTCCAGTTGTACATACAAAATTTCACCTACCTGGTAGAGCTGGAAACCATAAAGAAAGAAAGAAAGTTGCAGATGGAAGTCTGAATGTTGTTCATAAAATAGGTCCAAGGGCTACCTTCCACTCATATATCAGTAATTTATACAATATTAATTATTAAGTAAGATTTGGGAATTTTTGTTCCATCTATTTTAGAACTAGCTATATCTTATATATAATATCAAAGAGTTATGTTTATGTTTTCAGTATCAAAATAGGAAACAAACGTGAACAAAGGGCTCAGGTAATTTTCCTGGCTTTTGGATACAG
>NW_009925892.1:39113-57487 GCF_000696875.1 Nestor notabilis | reverse complement strand
TGCTGAACTCATATTCATAAACTCTTTAGACACTGCAGTCTCTGACTTAAGCACTTGAAAAGCCTAGTAGAAGCAAGCATCAGATAGATGTTTTAAGTAAACTATGAGATCTTACAGTCTTATTAAACAGGGACAGTAAGTGTAGATTTGAGACCAAGTGAGTGGTTCTGGAATTACTGGACAAAAAAAAAAAACAAAAACATAAAATCCCACACAGCTCTAAGATAACAAAGTTTTAGGAATTGCTTCTCTTATTCTGGAAGCACTGAGTCTCTGTAGCAATAGCACTGGGTAATTGTGATTTCTCCTGCCTAGAGAAGAAAGAGTGAATTTTCATTTTGTTAGTCTTGAATAGGTGAGATCAATACATGACATTCTTTTACATTACTCTTAATATGAGTACAAGGTATTCCATTCTCCCTTTCTCCTTCCAGCAGACACACCTTCTTTTCTCATGTTGTTACTGGAAATTTGTAAACCCACAAGAATGTCAGAGCCATCATGGTATCCTGCTTTAGGTAGAATCAAGAAGTCTTTATCTTTACTATTGAAGTTGTTCAAACTTTTCTAGTCTGCAGAAAAGCTCAGAGATTCCCTGAGCCAGCAAGAATCAGTGTGACCCTGTGCTTAAAGGTTCTGTTTCCTTCCAGTTTCTTCAACATTTCATTGAACAATTTTTCAGGTAAAATGTATAAACAGACCTGGGAACATGGAAATCGTCTTTCCTCACCTATATCCATAGCTACTAGGTTCCAAGTCAGACAGTGCATATGAAACATTTGCCTACCTGATCATGTACAGCACCAGTTACTAAATTTCTTTCTGAAGCACTTAGCTATTTGTAGAAAACTTAGAAATCTTAACTTTGCAATGAAGAATCTATTTTGAGAACTCTGGTTTAGTGATACTTCAGCATCTATTAGATCTATCCTGAAAAGGTTATGTTCTGAAATACTCTGAGCTGGAAGAAATTTGCAGCTTCTCAAAGCTAATTTGTAAAATCCATAGTAACATGTGAGAGATACTTAGAAAATGTGAACAAAACAACTTGATAATGTGAAGTATCTGAAGATCATTCAGTAATGTTTTCATTCTACTGTCAGGCATATTTATATAAATTTCTGTCTTTTACTTGTTGTGTCCTGTCATATTCCGGCACGATTGTTATTAACTAAATAGATAGCATTTTAAATAATTTCAGTGATATTCATAGGACATGACATAAAAGTGACTTGGATACCCATCCTGTTCTTTAAAAAAAAAAAAAAATGGATTTCCTGTGGGAAGCTGCTAGCATGATCTCTGAAGTAAACCTTGTCAACATGAATTATAAAGTTATTTTCAAACATTTATATTAGCAGCTTGGCAGAAAAGAACATACTACAATCACATTGTAGCAAACAAATTGTACTGTGGATTAGAAATGTATGAAAATAGTGAATAAATGGCCAAGACTATATTTTAAGATAAATTTAATTTAGGATATAGATATTATAGGAGTAACTAAAAGGAACCTATATAGGTTGCCTAGCTTAATTTAAAATAAAGAAGATATATATGAGGCAGAAACAATAGCCAGACATCACATTCTATTTCACTCAACAGCTTGGAATGTTTATTTTTCAAATGGTCCTTATCATAAAAGACACAGTCATTTGGTTCTAACACAAACATTGCACACAAATCAGTATCACTTATGTAAATTGAAAATTAAGAATCGTTATATTGAAGATATAGAAAGACTTACAGATAATCAGATGTGGATTTTCTAGAATATGAAGTGTTCTATGTCTTTTTCCCCAAAATTTCAGTCTTAGGTTAAATACTTATGCTCCAGTTTGACATTTGGCAGTTTGAGCTGTATTTTCCTGAAAGTGTATTTGGCCTTGCAAGGAAATTTGGAAGGTTATTGATAAGAACATTTCATACATGGAAAAAGGAGCGCCATGAATTTCTCTAAGGATGGAAGACTTTCTCCTGTAATACGCATAGTGCTGGAAGACGTTTCAGCTGACCATCTAGTCTAGCCCTAAGCATTACAAGGAACATCAGTGAGCATATGCTACTTCTGATAATTATTTGATAAAAAAATAGCTTCACAAGTGCTAAGAATAATAACCTCTACTGCTTTACAAGTGTCACATTTTTCACACACAGCAAAGAGAAATTTGCATCTTCACCCCACCACCCACCCCTGCACCTTTAAAAGCATCACACTGACAATCTGCATTCAAGTTTGGATATCCTCAAGTCCAGGAGTTGTTCAAGCTGTATAGTTGCATATCCATCTACCTCCTATTTTGTATTAGTGAATTTCATTTCTGTTTCCTAAAAAATACGATTTTACTTGTTACAATCAAATTTCATCTACTTGATTCTGGACCATTTATGATTTAATCAGTTTCCTTTTTAATTTTAAGCCTTTCTTTTAAAGTGTTTACAACACTTTCTAATGTGATGTCATCTACAGATTCTATGAGTGAAGTCTAGTCCACACCTAGCATTTCTCATGAAAACATTACTATTAATATACGTCAGGCTCAAGATAAAATCCTCAGGGCTGCACCTTCAAATATCCTCCAGTGATGAAAGATATTTAAATGAAGGAAAAACGGGCCATCCTTCCTCCTACGTAAGTACCCTAATCACCATGCTATTATGCTACTCATGAATCATTACATATTCTGTCTGGCTAGTCCAATAAGCCTTGTAACTGTTTCACGCAAAACAGAAAATTGCCAACTGAAGAAATTAAGCATGAGGCACACAGAGATAAACTCTATTGAACAAAGTTTTAGAGAATTCATCTGTGTGTTTTGTAGCAGAAATTGTTAATTCCTGCTAATTTGGAATGCTTGCAAACCAACCATGTAACTATTTCAGTACTTTTAAACCAAGCTGCTACTAGAAGTTTCAGCAATGCAATGATA
Source organism: Nestor notabilis (assembly GCF_000696875.1). Lineage (NCBI taxonomy): Eukaryota > Metazoa > Chordata > Aves > Psittaciformes > Psittacidae > Nestor > Nestor notabilis. The sequence goes on along the minus strand of NW_009925892.1, from coordinate 54,557 downwards.
TCTGCCTGATTATTATCATCCTCTGTTTCCATTTTTGTTAGAAAGTTAAGCCAAATGGTCCATCTGGCATTCTCTCCTGCTTGTCATTTTATAAGGTATTAAAATAAAGTACATTTTACAATTCTAAATCATCAGTTTTGTTTTCTCACATAAGAATTGAACATAAGAACTCAAAATCTTTTACAGAATATTTGGGGAGGGAGGGGGAGATAAAACAAACAACCTCTTTAACTAAGTCTTCTTCTGAACCCTATCTCACTGACTGCCCACTGACAATAATGGCCAGGAAGGAGCAATGCACCAGGCTAGAATATATATGGAAGTTTCACAAAATCATCTCTTAAAATTTTCAGATAGTACAGGGGATTCAGCCACATGTTTTCCATTGGAAAGAATGTGTATTGTGTGTAGGAGAGAAAAAGATTCAGAAACAGACAAAATGCCTTAGTACCTCTTTGTATGGTCTTCTGTTTGCATTCTGACAGTTTGAAATTAAAAAAAAGGGTAATAACTGCAGAATGTGTTCAACAGACTGGCAAACACCTCCACAAGCACAATGAACACGAGCTGAGAGGGACCCACTTTACTTCATGAACACATTTACATTATGTCTTCTGAAATTACTGAGCATCTGTTAGAGAAAAAAGAAAACATAATCAGTATTCTTGCAGAGGGACTTACTGAGGACCGATTATCAAATACACATGGCAAACAGAAATGGCAGTCTGAATAGGTGATAAGCAATCAAGTACAGACAAAAGTGAGACACTGTGACCTTACATTCAGTATGAGTAGTAAATTAACATATCTGTGAGGGTACTAGGAAATTAAGAGGACAACAAGGACAAAGTAGATTTAAGACCAGCCATGGGCTGCACAAGTCTGAAATATCTAACCCAGTCTAATTACAGTCTATTTTACATCCCACATCCCACATCCAAAACCTTGGGCACCTAATCTTTTCATCAGCAGCCAGCATTTCACAGCTAGGTTTACAGACTTGACCTATACGATTAAGCAAGGCCTATTTTGTATTTCTGGTACATGGCCTAGGCATGAAATGGGGTAATCTGAAGACAGTGATTTAGAAAATGGGCTCAATTAATTTGTCTTCATCTTTTATGCAGCATTCTTTTTTTTCTCAGCAGAACTCATTCCCCTTTGACCTGTAAGAGATTCCTATTAGGCATGTCAAAGTATAAAATGCAAAAGAGAAAGTTATTCAGGTAAACTGATTTCTGTGTTCCAGCATGCTCCTCTGCTGGGAGGACAAACTGAAAGCAGTCTGTTTGTTACATCAGTGCTATAGCTGGGATGGCTTCCAGAAACATTCTGACACTCTGCCACCAATTAAGAGACATTTGAGGTGGTCATCCTTGTTTCAGAAGCTTAGCACCTCCCAAAATTATATCAATTTATCCCAGACAGATAGATGTTAGCATTAGGGTTCATAAAATAACATTTGAAGAGCAAACTTTTTGCATTTGCACCCAACACATTTTCCCATGTATTAAATAAATAAAATAGAAAATTTCACATAGATACTTGCTTCAGAGGTCTTTATCTACTAGTTTAAATTGCATGCTGGTCTGGGTTAGACTGCAAGTATATTTGATATGCATTTCGAGAACTGAAGGTTAATATTTCCTACAGGCAAACTCTGTAATTTTGCTTACACAGGAGTGTTGCTTTATTCCTTAGAGGAGGTCAGGCAAGAAATTTCTTTTGAAAAGTGAGTATTAATTCAGTAGCCCTTCACCTGCTCCTCTGGAAATATATGCACAAGGTTTATGGATGCCTCTTTAATTCAGTAAGACATTTTTTTACAGAGGAAAGGATATATATTAACATTATCTGCAGTCTTTCGGTAAATGCAAAGAGATCTTGAAAGCATATAAAATACAGCTGTAAATGCCATCAAAATGTTAAAAAAATATATATGTGACGTTAGCATTTATCATTGCTAACATTGTTCAGCAATATGATATAAAATTATAAATATTTACCCAGCAGAAAGATTATTATGTATTTCCAGGCATAGATAATTGTAGATTTCTATAAAGAATATTAACAGAAAGGGAATAAACACAGCAGGTCTTTCTATAGATTTCTGTATGTTCTAGACAGGTTCACATATGCACTGGCTGGTCAGAGCTGCAGGTTATGCAGATGTGTAGTGTGTCTGAGAGACTTTGGATATTCCACACTCATGACACATATGGTACATCATACATTCTTATATACTTGTCTGGCAACATTTAAACTAGTGGGAACACTAGCTCCTTCTCTTCCAATATGATATTAAGAGTCAGCAACAAATTACCTAATTTGTGGATTATTAGGAAAGTCTTATAAGCCTGTTTAGATAATTTGGAGACTTCAAGCTGTGCATATAAAAGCAAGGTAAAAAGTGAGTAGGAGGTCAAAAAAAGTAAGGGAAAGGAAATGCTCATACAATGATGAAAGCTTGTCAAAGTGTTTGGTCAGATATCAACACCAGTTAATCAAGATAATTCCATTTATTTAATGGACATACACTAGCTCATACAAGTAAACTTCTGTCCTTATGTTACTACTTTTGATTTGTAATAATTTGCATCTACATCTCTTTTCTTTGTCCATAACTTTTTTTTTCATGTATTATTCTTAAGAATAATGAACAGAAGCACAATAGTCTTGATGCATCCCCTCAGGGTGCAGATGACATTTAATGTGTGCTAACAGGTAACACTTGTTCTCATTTGCACAGAGTACAAAGGAAAAAGGAAAAGCTATGCGAGATATGGCAGAATTCACATGGTTAAAGCTCTAGACAGGAATACTCTCTTGTAGCAACAACTAGAGACTTTCCAAACACTTTCTCTTGCACAGTTTACAGTACATATACAAGTTGTGAATATTACCACTTCTCTCTAGAACTGAAAGCTATAGCCATAAGATACCCATTGCTTTCATTTCCTTTCATATGCTTCCAATTATATTTGAGTTTATACTCTAATGAAATATATTTGGCTAGGAGCAGATATCATCCACCCACCCACCCCTTTTTAATACCTAGTATAGGCCATTCATACAATTCAAGGTTTTCCACAAAAAGCCAGGAACAAATTATGAAAATTATACTGATTCTAAGTGTAGGAGTATTGCTGGTACTTGCTTTCATTCTCAAGTCACACTGTAGAAATATTATTTAACACTCTAAACACTATATTTTTAGTGATAATGGTCAACAAAGAGAAATCAAAATTTACGAGGGAGGAAGATCCTTCTACTAGGTTAACTGTCAGCTGGAGAAACAAAATCAAATCAACTTTTGAGCATGCCAGCTCTTCTTCTAGTCTGCTTAAAATATAGTACATTTCAAGCATGCTTGTGCAGAATCTCATTAACTGTTGGGGCAACTGAGCAACCTCTTCCTCACAGGGGCTAGAAACTAGTCCTTGTATTTACAGAAATCTCAGAAAATTGAATACCAGAATTTCTATCTTCCATTAGTGAACTACTACAGAAAGATACAAAAATGAAGGGAGAGGAAAAGAAATTCAACCATTTTTCCTATGCTTTAGTTTTGTTCTCTCACAACGTGTCGTGCTTCACTGCTTTGATAAAAGGGCAAACAGAAGTACCATGAGAGAGCTTTTAGGGCAATGAAATATCCTGTGCCAGAAAAATGGCTCATTCTTTTAGATACATTACCTTCCACGCTAGTATGTAATGAACAAAATTGTTCGAGTGGATGGAAGTCAACTTGCATAGGTAAGAGGTCTTTTTATGTGCATACATGGCAAACAAATACTCTGCCATGGAATTTTACTCATTCTGTGTTCATATGACTATAATGCATCCCTGGAATAGTATTCCAGGGAAGGAAAGGTTCTATAATGCATCTCTAGAATAGTGTTAGAATAGTGTATTGTGTGAATGGCTTATTAACTTTTCCCCCCCCCAGTAGTAAATTCCTTTTTATCTGATTAGAAATAAATAGATAGCATAGAGCTTTTAATAACTGATTTGATTTCTAAGCTGTTTATCATATAAACTGTAATAAATTATTGCTTCTGACAGAAAGTTCATCATATATTGCCTGCGTATCTGTTGGAAAATGCAAATGCACCATTACTTCAGCCACGTTCTCTTTGCAAATCAAACACTGAACCACAAAGTTAATAGTTTTCTTCAGAGATAGAGAAAAGCCACGGTTCACTCAGGAGATGCCTAAAATTTATGAGCTTGAAGCTATAGTAATCAAACAATACAAATTAACATTTGTAATATTGTATTTACAAAAATATAGATTTATATAAAATTATTTTGTTCAGAGACAAAATCTGGTATTTAAAATTTAAATTTAACTATTCCATTTCAGCATTTACAAAATTAACAACTTTGATATTTCTTAGTTGTTGAAAGTTGTTCAACAGTCTGCATACAAAGCATTCAGCTCCATCTGAAAAATGCCATACATTCATAGAATCATAGAATGGTTTGGGCTGGAAAGGACCTTAAATCCCCCCCCAGTAGTAAATTCCTTTTTATCTGATTAGAAATAAATAGATAGCATAGAGCTTTTAATAACTGATTTGATTTCTAAGCTGTTTATCATATAAACTGTAATAAATTATTGCTTCTGACAGAAAGTTCATCATATATTGCCTGCGTATCTGTTGGAAAATGCAAATGCACCATTACTTCAGCCACGTTCTCTTTGCAAATCAAACACTGAACCACAAAGTTAATAGTTTTCTTCAGAGATAGAGAAAAGCCACGGTTCACTCAGGAGATGCCTAAAATTTATGAGCTTGAAGCTATAGTAATCAAACAATACAAATTAACATTTGTAATATTGTATTTACAAAAATATAGATTTATATAAAATTATTTTGTTCAGAGACAAAATCTGGTATTTAAAATTTAAATTTAACTATTCCATTTCAGCATTTACAAAATTAACAACTTTGATATTTCTTAGTTGTTGAAAGTTGTTCAACAGTCTGCATACAAAGCATTCAGCTCCATCTGAAAAATGCCATACATTCATAGAATCATAGAATGGTTTGGGCTGGAAAGGACCTTAAAGAACATCTAGTTCCAACTCCCCTGCCATGGGGGGGACACCTTCTGCTAGACCAGGTTGCTCATAGACTCATCCAATCTGGCCTTGAACGCTGCCAGGGATGGAGCAGCCACAACTTCTCTGGACAACCTGTTCCAGTGACTCACCACTCTCACAGAATTTTTTCCTAATATCTAATCCAAATCTTCCCTCTTTCAGCTTGAAACCATTCCCCCTTGCCCTGTCACTGCACACACTTGTAAAAAGTCCCTCTTCAGATTTCTTGTAGGCCCCCTTTAGGTACTGGAAGGCTGCTGTAAGGTCTCCTTGGAGTCTTCCCTTCTCTAGGCTGAACAAGCCCAACTCTCTGTCTGTCTTCATAGCAGAGGTGTTCTAGCCCTCTAATCATCTTCATGGCCTTCCTCTGGACTTACTCGAGCAGGTCCACATCCTTCTTATGTTGGAGGCCTCAGAGCTGAACACAGTACTGCAGGTGGGGTTCTCATGAGAGCAGAGTAGAAGGGGGAGAATCACCTCCTTTGACTTGCTGGCCATGCTCCTTTTGGTGCAGCCCAGCATATGGTTGGCTTTCTGGGCTGCAAGCACTCACTGCTGGCTCATGTTGAGCTTCTTATCAACAAACACCCACAAGTCTTTCTTATTATTTCATATATTCGAAAGATCCAGTCTGTTATTTTGAATGTAGTCTTTGGTTTGACATAGAGTTCCCACTAAAATATTAGTGTCACTCTCAATAATATCAAATTATCCTTTATTGAGTTCCCACATAAAATCATAACACTGAAAGTTTCTTTCTGACATCCTTGAAAGGCTATAGCTACTTGAACTGCCACCTCCATTGTTGGAAAAGGAGCAGTATGTTTGATGTGTCGCTTCTTTTCCAAAACTACATGCTGCTGAAATTTTCCCAATTGGTGCAAGAACAAAAGAAATTTTTCCTGGTCCCTGCCTGAGCTTAAGCAGTTAAGTCACTGCTGTTACATTAGCATAAAAAATCCAGAAGAAACATCATCTGAAACATAATTGCAGGGAAACAAACGTATGAAACAATGTTTGCAGGATAAGTATACTTCATCTCAGTTTCAAAACTAAATTATAACCTTCCATTTATAACTTTCTTAGCACATATTATTTTCCTCAACTGTTCTTGCTTGGCAAGCTGCCAAATCATTTATAATCAGATCCAAAGGTTCTGAGAAACGATATTTTAATGACGTTTGTATCTGGAGGACCAGACAGTTGTTGCTATGAACCTATGTTTTCCATCTGTCTATTAATATCTAAAATTAGTTCTCCATGCACATCTCACATCGCAATTTTTCTCCAAGAAAATCAGATGATATGGAAGTCTAAAACTGTAAGTGACACACAAAGTGTATAAATTGATCATGGAAGTCCAATTATCTTCAGAAAGTAAAAAAAAAAAATAAAGATTATCAAAAACTCATGTTCATTATTTTAATAACACTTCTATTTAGTAAGGAATCTTTCAATTTGCTTTTTTTTTTTCCATTTCTTTTTCCTAAGGGAAATTATCAGTTTTTGTTGATAAAAGAATTTACATTTGAAAATTAGTTATTTTTGCTGCAATGAGAGATTTTGTGACTTCTGGTAGGGCATTAATAAAAATATCATCTGTTTATGAATGTCACAAGATAATCTGATAGTACTTGGAACTACACAGTGAAAATAAACACACTGAAAATAAACACACTAAAATAAACAGTTAGATTGAAGTCTTTCATTTTTTAAAATACAACTACAATTGGAAGGCAGTAGTAGTCTTCTCACTACTGACAAGACAATTTCAAGGCTTTACCTGTTACCTAATAACTTTTATAGAATTCTGAAGTTGCATAATTCCTATTGTTACTTTTAAAATTAGTGGTATTAAATTTCAATCTCACTTTTCTCAGGATTGATTTTTTTTTTTTAAATATGGATCACTTTAACACTTAAAGTATCTCTTTTCTCAATTGCTCTAAAGCATGAGTCACTTCTCTTTTGTTATTATTTTTAAAGTTTTCTCATCCCCCAGCAGACTCTCTGAACATATCTTTAGATATGGTAACATAAAGCAGTGACAGACACTTCCACAACTATCCAATGAGATTAGCTACAAGGCTTGTCTACATATGAGAGCAGAAAGCGTTAAGCTGCTTTGAAGTAAGGCTACTCGTTCCTCGTAAGTGCCTCCAAACTTCCAGGCAATTTAGTTTGTATATGTTGACTTCACCCATTGGCAGTCTGCACGTAGACCTGATCTCAGGCAGGAATAATCATAAAATGTTTAACTACCAGTTCTGAGAACCGTGGCACTTTTTTTTTCCCAAAGGATTTGTGTCTCAGTCGTGCTCTGTGTGGATTTTTTTGATACCTGATAACAGCTGAGTCTACTCCATTGCATTCTCATCCTCACAATGACATTATTAAACATTTTTTCCTATTTAGCCATTTATTGTCACAAAATGTATAGAAACTCACTATCTTTTCAGGTACTCAATGTATTTGTCTAAAACTGTTCATAAGGCTAAAATCATTATTAAAGATAAGACATAGACACAACTTAATGGGTGTATACACAGAGAATACACAACCTGTTATTTTACCTCCTTAACAGAGGCTGAAAATGAGAAGAACATCTCAAAACTGAAAAATGAACTAACACAAGAACTCTTTCTCTTCACTGCTAGAGTTATTGAACAACCAGCCTCTTTTCTTATCTCATTTACTCCTCTTTAAAAATGACAAAATATTTTATTCATCCTACTGTTGGTATGTCCCAAATATTTAGTTCATATAATAAGCTTTTCAAGGCATGTATTACTTTTTACATTAAAATCATAATTTGGATCCCCATGGCTTCAACAACTGAAATGTAAATCGTTAGTATCTGTAAGAAAATTGCATACAATAATCGCCTAAAATAAGAATCTAAAATTTCTACTCTAAGAATATTTGACTGGAAAACAAAAAAAAAGCAAACCAACATGAAGAAAGATGGAAAATAACACATTGGTGTGGTAAAAAACTAATACTTGCACAGAAATTGATCTGGAAAAGTTAATTATCTCTAGAGCTTCATAAGGCATTAATATGTGTGCAAGAATTTGACTTCTTTTACCTCCCCAGCCCCCAAATGGGAAGAAGTAATAAAGAGAAGACATGGATTTTAGTTGAAATTATCTATGCATCTGTTTCTATGCAGAGTAAAAGTCTGCAAAAAGGATCAGAAACATTGAGAAATAGGATTCAGCAGATGGACATTTTCTATCTTTATGCTGCATAGACTGGGGTTTTAAGCTGCATAGAGGAGTTTCACTACAGACAGTTTTCTGTCAAATCATATCCTTGTAAGATCTAAGAACTGAACTTAACTGGCATGGAAGAGGAGAAAATATTGTAAATATAGGCTTCAAAGAACGCTTAAAAATGAGTAAAATTCTGTTACCTAAACTGTGATAGAGCCTGGTTTTGTTATCCTCTGTGGGTTTTGATCATTAAAGTAATAACCACAATTAATTTTCAACCAGAAGGGAAGTATTTTTTTTTTCCAATGTTTTGTTGCAAGTTCAACTATTACAGGCTCTGTGGGTACAGCTTGCATGTCACATAAAGTTAGCCATAGAGGGCATGCTTTTAGCTCTATAGTTGCTTCTGTGTCAAGTATTACTGACATGTCTATCAAAAAAATTTAAAATTCCTGAAGAATTAAATAACAGCAGTATAGAAGACTACCTTGAACTCACTGTCCTCTCCTCCCAAGTATTTCATGATACTCCATGTCAATCAAGTTTAGAGCTGGGTTAGTGGTGCCATATATTACCAACTCTAAAAAAAGAGGGTCAAGGCAAACTGATGTTTTGACTCTCGCAGCTGGGAGTAACACTTTTAATAGGCATGTACATCTGCTGCACATAGAATGAAAATATTCTTGGCTGGCTGCTTTCATGCCCATCTGTTGGGATGGCATGCTGCCTGCTCACAGGTCGGTCACATCACTGCCGCATGGCACAAACGCCAGATTAGGGACAGCTTATTTGGCCAGCCTGCTTCTCAGTAAAAGTGAACAGATCTTCTGCAGAACATCTTTACAAATGCTAGCAGTACCACTTTGATAACAAGTGTTGCTCCAAGTCGGTTGCTGATCAATATATTTTCATATTGTAGCACCTAACTGACAGATATTTCCAGTTCTTTCATATATGTGCAGCAGTCTTTTGGTGAAGATCAGCATAACTGAAGTACCTACTATGAAATATTTGAACTCCCCTTTTAGCACAAAATACTTGTAAAACAGTAAATATTTCATATGGTCATTCTGTATCATTAACCTCTAACTAGCAGTGGAGATATTAAGCTGAACTTTCCAATCTGAACCTCATTTACTGACTTCTCGGGCTCTGGAGAGATCTCTATCTTAACATTTACCAAAATAACAGCTTTCCTTTCTGAATAGCTGAAACAGCTATTTTGCTACATTTCTCAAAATAGGAATATTCCTCTTTGATCTCTTCATTATTGAGAAATGCTGACTTTTTCTGAGCATAACCACAGATGACGTTATTTTGTTGACTTCTTTCGAATCAATAGTCAGATGAATGAGCAGATCTTTTTCCCAGCAAGTTTGTGGGTCCTTTCATAGCACCACTTCCAGAATAAGAAGAAGTAACACCAAAGTTCCCATTTTCAAGAAATTATTTATGGAATAGAATTATTTCACCTACTAGTAAGTATGTCTCTAGAGCACATGCTTTTTTCATCAAGTTCTGATACTTACTGATACTTACTGATACTTACTTTTTACTGAAAAAAATAGAGTGTATGTACAAGCATATGGCTTCTACTAAAGATGAGATATATATTACTAATAGTTGAAAATAGCAAAAGTGAATGATTTACAAAGATAAAAATCTTTTTATTAAGTTTTAGTACAAATCAATTGGAATAAGGTCAGAATTGTCACTTAAACTTGAAGAATGTACTGCTTAAAACAAACTTATAAATACAATATTACTCAGGACCATTATGTTATTATTCATCATAACAAGTATAAGGAAATATATCTAGGACTAGGAAATACTGCAGTGCCATTTGGACTAATATAAAGGTAAGCTACTGCATTGTTTTCTTTAGTATTATGTGCATTTTTGTATTATTTCTTTATCAATATGGTTTGTTTTATGAAACCTCATCTATTTAAAAAATAAAAAAAATAAATAAAGGGCAAACTATTTAAAGTCAGCACCAGAAAGCATAAATATGAATTATTCGAGTCCTAAATATACAAATAACTAATCTCATAGGGTCACAATCAGTGCAGAGAAAATTAGGCGAACAGACTAAAAGGGGGAAATGATGCTTGAATTTAGAGGAAAACAGGTTAAAAAGAATCTGAAGAAATAGAGCTTCGTGGTATCAGAAGTTTGGGCATGGGGAAAAAGGCTTGGCTACCTGCTCCATATCACTGGCTGATAAGTGGCTCATATTTCTGTGTCACGTACTGTAGTTATGCTGTGAAGCATCTCCATGAAGTTAGTTCTGTGAAGCATCTCTGACAGGTCAAGGAAGAAGATTCTCACCATCTACTCTGCTCTTGTAAGACCCCACATGGATACTGTGTCCATGTCAGAGATTCCTAGTGCAAGAAAAACATGAACCTGCTAGAACAGGTCCAGAGGAGGACCACAAAAATGATGAGGGCTGCAATACCTGCTGAGAAAGGCTGACAGTTGGGGTTGTTTGACCTGGAGAAGAGAATGCTACAGGGAGACCTTACTGCAGCTTTTCAGTATATACAGAAGGCTTATAGGAAAGATGGAGAGAGACTTTTTACCAAGGCCTGTAGTGACAGGGTGAGAGAAAATGGTCTTAAACTGAAAAGGGGTAGATTTAGGTTGGCTATAAGGAAGAAATTTGTTTACAATGAGCGTGTTGAGACAGTGGGACAGATTGCCCAGAGAAGCTGTAGATGCCCCATCACTGAAAGTGCTCGAGGTCAGATTGGATGGAGATTTTACCTGATCTAGTGAAAGATGTCCCTGCCCACAGCAGGGAGTATTGGACCAACCCAAACCGTTCTATGATTCTGTGAATATTGGGTCTGTGTCCTCTGATTCTATGTTTTATGTTAATAATCACAATATGTATCAGTGAGTACTTTAAAATACCTTAAATATAACTTCAGAATTCAGACTTTTTTTAAAAAAAACCCCTCATATATCAGTTACTAACAGGCAAAACCAATAGGTTGAATGGGGCAAACTGCTAAACTTACTCAAATATTTACCTTTGTAAACCCACAGATACAATCAAATGTGAAGTGCAACACTATATGAACAAAATACATTATGTAAACACAGAGTCATACCTAGTTTACAACATACTACCCATACGGATGCTGAAATCTCACTGGAATTTTTTGGGTCAAGATCTGTACATCCAGTTCCCCAATAATGTAGACATTTCTAGAACCTCGTAGGAAACATAAGCCTAAGTAAAGAGGGGCTACTCCAACAGAGAAGTAGTAGTATAGGGGACTGCAGAAAAAATTACCATGAAACCACAGTGACTTTTCAAGTACAGTATTTTTATTTTTATGAGGAAGCTTTCCTTGATTTCAGCTCGCAATACATGAAAAAAACTCTGAACTTTTGTGTAGAAACTGTAATTTAATATTAAGATAGGATAACTTTTAGACACTCTTCCCACAGAGATGCCTTTATTCTTTTAATATCTTTAAAGATCACATAAATTATTTTTTTTAATAATGATTGTTTTTATTAATATCATGGCCTATTTGCAGACACACATTAGGAGCTCTTCCTAATTGCAGGAAATTTCAGTATGGCAAGAAATGAAATTTCCCAGATGAGTATAATGATTTAAACAGAAATTTATTCTCAAACATAAGCTTAGCAGGATTGTGTAGTTTAATATTTTATTGTGAAGAGAATTAAATTGTTAAGATTTGAATTTAAGGACTTATTTAGAAGTTTCATTAATAGCAAATAAGTTTATAGGGGATCCAATGAAAAGACTGAAGTTTTTTCAGAGCAAATTATGAAAGATAAATTATAAAGTCTTTCAGAAATTAAAAATAAAGTCAGTGACAACATAATTGATGCCAGCACATATGAAAACTGAGCAAAATATGTTTTCCTAATACTGAAGTGATAGAAATGCAATGACAGTAAATTAATTGAAAATCTTACTTCTGAGTTGTTTTATTCATCTAATAGGAAAGAAATTTCTGCAAGAGATAGTAATAACAGATTTAATTACCATATACAAAGTTAGTGAATACACTTGGATATCACAAGTAGATGTCTGTAAGATGGTACTGGAAAAAGTCTGCTTAAAAATCAAAACAAAAATCAATGCATGCCAGCTGTAGGAACTTAAAATTCACCATGTGATCTTCACTAATGCTTTTATTCTTGATCATTTTTTACAGTGAAAGTAATGTAGTTACACAGGTTTTCAAAAACACCTGTATAAATTTAATTCCACTAAAAGCCAAGAGAATTTGTGTTCCTATTGTTCATAAAACACAAAATCAAGATTTTGTGCAAGTATAGATATTTTAGTAGAATACATTTTTTACCAAAACCATACAGCACAGATGCAACTATGTTGCTATAAGGTTGCCCAAACCCACATAATTTTTATTCTGTCTCCACAAACATGTTAGAGAAAGGCTATCAGCATTCACACATAAAGTATACAACCAGTACAGAATATAAGAAAATGCTCATATATGAATTATCATAGATAAGGCAGTATTACTTTCCAAATGGTTGTTCTACTCAACAGTTTCACCTGTGCTGAAAAACAACAAACTAAGTATTGCTCTTCTGTCTATGCTATCCATTTTTTACCCAGTAAAGAAACAATCTCCTGAAAGAACCAAAATGTCACATGGTTGTTTCAGAGGGGAGAAAATGTCTTTTTAGCTATGGGCAGGTGTCGTGGTTTAAGCCCAGCCGACAACTTGGAACCACGCAGCCGCTCGCTCACTCCCCGCCTCTTTCTTCCTCCCCCCGCTCCCGGAGGGATGGGGAGGAGAATCGGAGGAATGTAACTCCCACAGGTTGAGATAACAGCACTCCAGTAACTAAGGTATAATACAAACCACTACTGCTACCAATAATAATGATAAGAGGAATAACAAGGGAAGAGGACACAACCGCTCACCACCCGCCGACCGATACCCAGCCCGACCCGAGCAGCAATATGGGCCTTCCAGGTAACTCCCCCCAGTTTATATACTGGGCATGATGTGCTGTGGTATGGAATACCCCTTTGGCCAGTTTGGGTCAGGTGTCCTGTCTCTGCTTTCTCCCGGCTTCCCCTCCTCTCTGGCAGAGCATGAGACTGAGAAAGTCCTTGGTCAGAGTAAACATTACTTAGCAACAACTAAAAACATTGGTGTTATCAGCATTGTTCCCAGACTGAAAATCGAGAAACACAGCACTGCACCAGCTACTAAGAAGGAGAAAAAATGACTGGTATAGCTGAACCCAGGACAGCAGGGAACCAAAAAGAAACAGAAAAGTAACATTTTAGCACTTTATTGGAGTATTTCATTTCTGGAAGCCAATGAATGGATAAGTTGCTGTAAGAAACAAAAAACAGAGCAGAATGATGACAAAGCAAGGGTGTCACTTCCAGCCAACAAGCTAAGATGAACTGAAGGAAAATAATTATTTAGCAATGTATGCATTGTCCTTTATATTCTATAATAACACTGTAAAATTATGTATTAGAATTGGTTAAAGAAAAAAAATAACAAAAAATACCGGGCAGTCATTAATAACAGCAGTTGTTACAATATTGTAGGATTTCACTTCAAAAAATGTTCTTCAGTTTGTTTTGTATGGAATATTTCCATTAAAATATTATTAATAAAAAAGCATTGCTACAATGGAACTTTTTTTTTTTCTTATTACTATGAGATATTCCAATAGTTACCTTGTCCAGTGAAATTTCCTATTAATTCACTTTAGGGGTTCATCATTTCTGGTAAAAACATTTGAAATACAGGTTGTGCTGATAATTTCAACCAGCTATCACATAAATGCCAGAGTAAAAATAGAATGACACAGCACAAGAACTCAAACCCCAAGACTAGCTCAGGTCATGAGGTCTTCCTCAATGGGATAGTTAGTACAGCTAGTACTAATCACTATGAATAGAAGTAGCATGATTTAGCCAAAGTCCAAATTAAAAACTAATGAAATTTTGTTTAATTGTGTTGTAAACTTTTTTCTCCTATTAGAGTTCTTCTTTCCCAAACACCCTACATAATACAAGTGCCACACCAATCTACAGCAGTGACTATTCAGTTTAAGGGAACACAAGTTTGCACACATTCGCTAGCAAGCCATTGGACTGATTTTATTTCCTTCACAAAAGATTCTTCAAAACAGAGTTACCATTGTCACTTACATCCCAGACACTTTTCTTCTACTTGCTGGGTAAGATGTACTTCTCTTATTAGCAAGGCGGCCTCCAGCGATTACACTGAGTCATGCTCACTTAGGTCTATACCGAACTGTCGATGAACATCCTTTTTATAACATAGGCTGAAAATAAAGAAAGATGGATCTTAGTGAAGCATGAGCTAGCACTTCCAGAGAAATTAAGGATTAAAACCGGCTTAATTGGGAAGAAAACACTAGTGATAAAAGGATGTTTAAACTGTGACTAAGTGTATTGGGTTTACGTACAAGATTTTGGTAGTAGTGGGGCTAACGGGGTGGCTTCTGTAAGAAGCAACTAGATGCTTCTCCTGTGTCCGACAGAGCCAATGCCAGCTGGCTCCAAGATGTACTGGCCACTTGCCAAGGCCAAGATCATCAGCAACAGCAGTCGCACCTCTAGGATAACATATAAGACGGGGAAAAAAACCTCTGTGCAATGGCACCACAACCAGAGAGAGGAGTGAAAATATGTGAGAGCAACAGCTCTCCAGACACCAAGGTCAGTGCAGAATGAGGGGAGGAGGTGCTCCAGGTGCCGGAGCAGAGATTCCCCTGCAGCCCATGGTACAGACCATGGAGAGGCAGACTGTGCCCCTGCAGCCCAAGGAGGTCCACAGTGGAGCAGATATCTACCTGCAGCCCATGGAGGATTCTGCACTGGAGCAGGGAGATGCCAGAAGGAGGCTGTGGCCCTGTGGAGATTGGAGCCCAACTAGAGCAGGTTTGCTGGCAGGACTTGTAATCATGCGGGGGACATACACTAGAGCAGTCTGTTCATGGAGAACAACAGCCTGTGGGAAGGACTTGCATTGGAGGAGTTCATGGAAGGCTGTCGCCTGTGGGAGGGACCCACACTGGAGCGGGAGAAGATTGCGAGGAGTCCTC
>NW_009925892.1:36159-39102 GCF_000696875.1 Nestor notabilis | reverse complement strand
AGGGACAACACGTGATGAATTGATCACAACACCCATTCCTTGTTCCCCTGCGCTGCTGGTGGGGGAAGGAGGTATCACAAATTGGGATTAAATTAGGAAGAAGGGAGAGGTGGGATGAAGGTGTTTTTAAGATTTGTTCTGATTTTCTCATTACCCTAGTCTGATTTAATTAGCAATAAAATAAACTAATTTCCCCAAGTTGAATGAACTCTCCCTGTCCTTATCTTGACCCATGAGCTAGCTTTCCATCATATTTTCTCTCCCTTGTCCAGATGAGGGCAGTGATAGAGCAACTTTGGTGGGCAGCTGGTGTCCAGCCAGGGACAGCCCACCACACCAGGAAAAACAAATGTAGCTACAGGATGAAACATCAGATAGGAAGGAAATGGTCAGTGAAAATTGCCTATGGATATCAGAGTTTATGGATGGCAAGGTTTATCTCAGCCTGGAGTAGTACTCCATCTGGAGCACCATGATACATCACTAATATTCACAAATTAGCTGAAGAAAAGACAAAACCAAATGCTATCATTAGGTAATAGAAGAAACTGACTTCTGAGAGGATAATAAAGGAGATAAACTCATATAATTTTGCTAAGTGATTACTAAGAAAAAAGGTAAAATTCAGTAACTACATATTGTAGGTGGATATAAGCACAGAGGAAGGAAAGGAATTCTTTCAAGTGGCACAACAGACCATAACTACCTAAAGAAGTAATAGCTGACATTAAGAAAAGGATAATTTTGGATATAGATTAGAAAATACTTTCTGATCCGTTATACTCTAATATATTCTTCAGAGGAAAGTAATGAAATCCTGGTTATTTAAGAAATTTAGCAATTAGACTAGAAGAAGTAACAGAAAATATGCTGAGATCAACAGTACAGCACCTGCAAGAAAACTGAAAAAAATTCTATCAGGTCATCTAATTTACCTTAATTTCTATGAAAATTAATGTTTTCTCTTTTCCCTTGGTTTAAGTTTTGCTCATCCAGTCATGAAACCTCTTAAATCTCTGGACTGAAAAAATGTCTTTCATTCAGGCAGCAGTGCCTCAAAGATATTCACACTAATTACCCAAGGTCATTTAAATACATTTTGCATGGAGAACTTTAAACGCAGTGTGCCATTTTATATATTTATCAAATTACTAATCAATATGCTGTTCTGCAGTTACTACTGGGCCTTGAATTACATACAGAATGCTACATGAATTCAAATTGTGCAAGCTGTTCTCTGCATAAATGAAATTAAAGTGTATGCAGTGATCATTATTCACAATACAAAAGAAATGAAGAAGTAGTCTAAATGCAGCACATATCAGAAATCTGTATTTTAAGTAAATCTTAACTGTATTGTTGGTTTCTTTCTTTCCTTTAACAAACCTTGTATTAAACTAGCTTCCATTTCACTTTCTTTCTCGAGTATATTACCTTCACTGTATTGGTAAAGTAATTTATTCCATCCTCTGTGGAGAGCCTGGATCTCATTTGCCAGCATATTTATCTTTCCTGCCACTGCACTGTCATTCATCTGCAATCTCCACAGAATACGAGACCTGTGCAGAATTTCAATTAGGATTGATTCAACTAAATCCAGGCCACAGAACTGAGGCTGACAGTGTGACCCCCTGAGAATTTAATATGCTGAATATAAAAAAAAATAAAAGGTAAAAATACAAAACAGAAAACAGCTCAAGTTTAACACTATAATTCATTAAATCCTCTATACACTCAGTTTAATCTACTTCACAATAGGTTTTTTTCAGACTCCTTGTGTTGTATGGGTAAACTGCTTTACAGTGGTTTTGATACAGTGGTTTTGAAAGAAATTACCATAAAAATCTCTACTTTTCCTTTGAGGTCTAATCAACTTAAACTCAGACAGCTTGTAATGAACAGAAAAATGATTTCCACAGAGGCTGAGCTATCTTAAGGTTTCTATTCTGTAAATGTATACGTTTAAAAATCAGTACAGTGTAGGTATACAAGTGAAATAGCTCTTTTATTGGATACTTGATTTGACAGACTTCCAGTGGTTTTCACTATAACCATTGACAGGCTTCATCTGCTTCTCAGTTAAATGTTCTAAAATAATTTCTTAAATAATTTGTGGTTACTAGAAGAGTTTAGCAGGTTTGAAGGCAGCTAAACTAAACATCAGTAACCTCAGAGGTCTTTTTACCTGTAGTAAGTATGCACTATTTAAGCCCTAATTTTATATTAGCTACTGTACATAACATGTGACTTTGATTGCACACCAGAAGTAGGTGTAAGTAGATACTCAGTTTTACTCTAAAGCATTACAGTAAAAAAGAGAAATACTAACAATTCTACATTTAATTTGGATTTTTTCCCTAAAGATCAAATTTTAACCACTGAAAAACATAAGGCTATAAACTCCCATTTAATATAATATAAAAGGTAAAATAAGAACACACATATAAAACATTTGCAAATATAAAAACAAACATAAGAGTAAAGGAATACAAATGGAGTGGGGAAATATTGGCACACATAATAATGATCTATTTAAAGTAGAACATGAGTCAGATGGAAGTGGATGAAATAATTAAAAGAAAGATTGATGTGTTTGTGCACCAGGTTCCACGTCAATGAGTGTGGCATAAGTAAAAATTTAATTGATATTTGGGGGGAGGGGGGTGTCTTCTTATTTTAACTTAATATGACTACATCAGAAAATATTTTACATATACAAATATTTTATAATTCTTTATCAGTCACAGTTGGTAATTTCTCAGTCTATCACAATTATTATTATGAAGAAGCACAACTGTCACCAATTAAAAATTAGTATCTATATGGTGTCCAGAATTAATCTACTATACAGTAGATTTCTTTCTGAAATTTGGTCACAAGATCAAAAGAGTAACTGCATGTGATGGATTGACCCTGACTGGATGCCAAGTACCCACCTATCAC
>NW_009925892.1:12908-36144 GCF_000696875.1 Nestor notabilis | reverse complement strand
TTCCTCAGCTGGACAGGGGAAAGAAAATATAATGAAAAGCTCATGGGTCAAGATAAGGAAAGGGAGAGATCACTCACCAATTACCATCATGGACAAAACAGACTTGACTTGGGGAAGTGAGTTTAATTTATTGCCAATCAAATCAAAGTAGGGTAATGACAAATAAAATCAAATGTTAAAACACCTTCCCCACACTCTTCCTTCTTCCTGGGTTCAACTTGTCTCCCAATTTCTCTACCTCCTCCTCCCTAGTTGCACAGGGGGATGGAGAATGGGTTTTGTGGTCAGTTCATCACACTTCTCTGCCACTACTTCCTTCTCAGGGGGAGGACTCATCACATTCTTCCCCTGCTCCAGTGCAGGGTTCCTCCCACAGGAGACAGTCCTCCATGAAATCCAATATGAATGTTTCCTTCAGGAACAGACTGCTCCAGCATGGGTCCCTTCCACGGGTGCAGTCCTTCAGGAACAGACTCCTCCAGTGTGGGTCCCTTCCATGGGGTGCAGTCCTTCAGGAACAGACTGCTCCAGGGTGCATCCCCTGCAGGGTTACAAGTCCTGCAGCAAACCTCCTGCTCTCTCTCTCTCCATGGGCCACAGGTCCTGCCAGGTGCCTGCTCCAGTTGTGCTACCCTCAGGGTCACAGCCTCCTTCAGGCATCCCCCTGCTCCAGAGTGAGGTACTCCCCAGGCTGCAGGTGTGTATCTGCTCCACTGTGGACCTCTATGGGCTGCAGGGGCACAGCCTGCCTCACCATGGGCTGCACCACAGGCTGCAGGGGAATGTCTGCTCCAGTGCCTGAAGCACCTCCCCAGCTTATTCTGCACTGACCTTGGTGTCTGGAGGGCTGTTGCTCTCACATATTCTCACTCCTCTCTCTGGCTGTAATTGATCCTGTGCAGCAGCTTTTCCCCTTCTTAAACACATTATCCCAGCCACCGTCACTGATGGGCTTGGCCTTGGCCAGCAGTGGGTCTGTCTTGGCACTGGCTGGCATTGGCTCTGTCGATCACATGCAGCTTCTCACAGAAGCCACCCTCGTAGGCTCCCCACTACCAAAGCCTTGTCGTACAAACCAAATACACTGAAGTAAAGGGGAAACTGCATTAATACATAGTTCATTGTATTAGTACAATAGATGTGTCTTCAGTATATAAGTGCAGTGTAAGGTAATGGGCATACACAAGAACTCATGCTCCCTATATATTCTTCTATCACTAGTTCTTTCCATAATCCTTCTGAGGTACCAGGTTATACCTGTAGTTGCTTAGAATTTTTCTCTGGTACCACATATGTATAGAAATACTACAATAAGCACATTCCAAAGCATAAATATTTTTCTTTGTTCTTTCTTTAAGGAGTGAATGAAGTACAAGAAGTGTGCTACTACACTGCTAATGCATGTCATTCATACACTACAGAGAATTGTACAGTATGAGCATGTAACAATAAGAATCAAATTAAATTGAAGACAATACAGGGGAATTTTGGTGTTTTGTCTACTAGAAGCTCTGCTTGATCCTTACTGCAGCAACCCTATTAAGCAACTATTAGTCTTTTGACTTTTAAATAGATAGAACAGTGATTCCACCAAACGTGCCAGAACACTTCCATGAATCCAGAATATGCTGAACACAGTTACATCAACATAGTGTTCCTGGAATGTATATACAGCAAAAAGACAGTGTTTCCTATTTGGAGCCAGGTAGATAGATATACATGACCTAATTTTTTTCTCATTGTTTTCTTTTACAATTGTGCAACCTGATTTCCTTCTACAGCTTTATATATCTATGACAATATTAAAAAAAAATAATGTAGGGACACTATTCTAGGATGTTCCTACTCCAAGACTGGCAGTAGTAAAGGGGAGAGACAGGAGCCAGAAACGTTGCAATGAAAAACAGTTAAGGACATTGGACATACATTGATTGGAGCTAGGCTTTATTATTTCTGCAGTTTACTCAATCGATTGGTGGAGGTTTCTTGTTTTGGGTTTTGTTTTTTTTTTTTAAGATGTATTTTAAAAAAGGACAACACAGTTCAGAAATAGCTGTAAGATGGCATGATTCCCTCCAGTCATTCATTCTCTGCCCCATATTGAAAACATTAGCGTTTTACTATTCCATGATTTTATTCCAAGACTTTATTCCTTACAGAGAGTACTCCAGAGTACAGATATTTGTTTCAACTGAGTTCTGGAAACAAGATTTGCATATTTTTAGCAAACCCCTTGCCAATGCAGCCAGCAATAGAGAAATGCAAAAATGACCAAGATATCGATTAGACTAGATTATCAGGGGCATATCAGTTATCAGGGCTCCACTACACTTGTCAATATACTTGCACATGAGGAAAATATGTCCTTTAGTCTCAAATCTTTATAATCTTAATAGACAGGAGGAGATGCTGCCTGAATTGTAAAAGCTATAAATAGTCTAAGAAGTCAAAGTTTCCTCATTAAATTTACATTTACCACATAAATCATATATCTGTGTATCCAAGGAACACCCAGGTTACGATGCATATTTTTAAATGCTGCATTCTTCAGTAACATATTTTTTTTATTGGAGACTACCTGCTAGTATATATTGTTATTTGATATAATAAAATAATTTTAAAAAAACAAATTACAGATCCAGCCTAGTTAACTCCATAGTCAGCTTTCCATTCCAAACATACCTAACTTGATAGTTAAACTAAAGTATGTGTCTAATGAAAACCAGATATTTGAGCAGCCAAAGGAACCAGAATGCATATCCAAGGTTTGAATTTAAAATCTCTGTGAAAAAAACCCATATGTACTTACTGGGCTTTTACCTCAGCCATATTACTGCAAGCTAAGCTCAGGTGTGAATTTACACCAAGCTAGCTACACTACAATGATTTCCCATGTTGATATCAGGAGTGCATAATAACAATATAATAAGAAAAAAAATTGAATCCTTCCTTTGGTAAAACAAAATTTAGTAGGAGTTGTCTTAGCTAAGGGAAAAACCATGGGCAAAGGAAAAAAAATCTAGATTAATGTATTTACATAAAATTATTTGAACTTCTGAAATGCGGCTTGAATAATATGTTGTTCATTAATAATGCATTTGATGATTCACTGGGAAAAATGATCTTATATATTATTCACAAGTATTATTCAAATATGTCTAAAAAATATCCTGTACAAAAGCTATGGCTTCGTCTCCAGTGTGGTCTGCAGTACCACATTCATATCTTTGTGAATCCTTACTGCTGCTGCTCCATCAGCTCTTTAGGAGATGACACTTGAGAGTCAGATAGGTTCCAGTTAATGAAGGTCCATAGTAATGTTGCATTCTCTTTAAAAAAGCTTAAGGTTTGGCCCTCTCTCTTTCAACTTTTTATACGCAGAAAAGTGTTATGTTTAATTCATTTCAGAAGTTCAATATATCTTCCATTTAGTTGCTGAAGGTACTTTTTTTTTTTCCTAACAACAATGCCAAAGCAGAAGAAACTCCTTCAATAATTAGTGGTCACATATTACTAACAAGAAAACTTGATTTCAATTGCTTTACACTTTTGACAGTGCGCAAATGCAAAATGCGGATGGCAGGCAAATATTTTCACGTTTATTATTTCCACCTTGTTTATGTAAGTGGAATTTATACTTAAACATGTTGATATCTCTTTAATCATTTATCTCCAGGCAAAGATAGCTAGAACTTATGCCGTGTTAAGTAGGAGAACTGGAAAAAAAGGTAAAAACACATGAGTTGAGATAATAACAGTTTAATAATTGAAGTAGAGCTGAATGCTGTTGTAGTAGTACTAGTAGTAGTAATAATAATAATATAATGGGAAATAGAGAGGAACAACACACACACACACACCCCCCCCAGAAAAAAAAGGCAAGTGATGCACAATACAATTATTCACCACCCACTGACTGATACCCAGCCTGGCCCAAGCAGCAGTCGTTCTCTTCCAGGTAACTCCCACCCCCAGTTTATATACTGGGCATGACGTGCTGTGGTACAAAGTACCCCTTTGAATAGTTTGGATCAGGTGTCCTGTCTCTGCTCCCTCCCAGCTTCTTGTGCTCCTCCTCATTGGCAAAGCATGAGAGACTGAAAAGTCCTTGTAATTGCTACTCAGCCAGGGTAATTGCTACTTAGCACCAACTGGAACATCAGTGTGTTATGAGCATTGTTCTCACACTAAATCCAAAATACAGCAATGTACCAGCTACTAGGAAGAAAATTAACTCAATCCCAGCTGAAACCATAACACAGTGTCAAGTGAGATTATATATAAATAGTCCCATATACACACATGCTAAAGACGCAGTCTTTCACAAGCTTCAGTGAAAGTTGTGGTCCCATGCAAGACAACTGAAGTCAGCTCCTATTCTAGCTAAAAAAAATACATATTGAAAACTTCTCATGTCAAACTTTGTGAAATATGAATCAAATGTCATGCATACGCATACATAAACACATTGTCTGGAGAATGGTAAACTTTGAATAAAAGAAGGCAAGGCCTCTATTCAAAGAGTTTTTCTAACCTCCTAGAAAGAGCTACATGCATGCCAGTCTTCCCAAACAGGAGTAATGCTTTTATATTCTTGGGATTACTCACATGTACACACTTATTTTTAGGCAGAATATTTTAGAAGCAAGGTAAACAACAAGCAGATAGCAGACATAACAAACGTGTGAATAAGCAAGCACTGATATTCAGTACAGATCTGATCTAGTTCTTTTGAACCCCACAGAAGTCAGTGTCAGCTGAACTAAATCTTTCTCCTTCTGAATGTCCATGTGGTGAATAATGTTTTAATTCTTTTTCTATTTTCATTTTAAGAAAGTCTCATGGTAAAGTACTAAAGAAGGAAAATAACAAGAAACTGAAGAAGCTGATGAAAAATAAATTTTGAATAATTATTGATCAGAAAGAAGATATAATAAGTATAATTAATAGTCTTGTCCTTAAAACATTTTAATTAATAGTTGCATATGTTCTTCCTGAATTAAGAAATAAATATTAACAAGGCCGACCACATTCAGTTATGGAGTGCACAGGTGCAACATCACAAATTTCTCAGAATATACTCATTCACATCTTGTCTGAATTTGTCCCCAGCAATGTAAGATAGTTTTGATGTTCCAAATATTTGTGGAAGAAAATACCTAACAAATGATTCTGAGAAGCCAAAAATGACAAAAAGCATATTTCAGAAGGCTCAAACTTTGATAGGAAATGTTGGGTGTTTTTTTGCTTTGACTAACTGGATAGCTTCCACATGGATGAAACACATGCTAAATTATTTACAGATAATTACATCGCTGTGCTGTTGCTAAAATATTAAGACACCATTGTCCCACAGGAGAAATTGTGACAGACATTGGCACATCAGCTAATGAATAGCTGTGGGGTAATGGAAAAAAAGAGCTACCACAAGACCCTGGTATTAGGAAACAGAATATCTGTAAGTAATCCACACTCAGAGAAAAATGTCACTTCTCTTTTCCCCCTTCCTCCTACTAATTACGTATAGAACAAATGTTCAACATTTGGTAGATGTTGCTTGAAGGCAGTTTTTTCTGGAAATAGTCTCAAGGCATCCTCCACTCCCTTTTTATTATGGGCAACTATGACCTAGAAATACTGAATATAACCTTCAACCAAAAATCTTTTAAAATACTCACAAAAGACCGGGCAGCTCTTTTGGAGAAAAGATACATCACTACCAACAGAGGGATAAGTTCTCATGTAGATTTTTACATTATGGGGTGGTGTTGTTTCACATCACAGAGTGAAACAATTAGAGGAACACACAGAGGATATACAGCCAGTATAAGAACATCGCAGATATGAACAGCAAGTCTGTATTTTAAACAAATATTTAAACATTATAACTAGTGATCATCTGCCGAATTTCACCTTTTATTTAAGTCAAATGAAAGAATATTATCTGGAATATTCATGCTGAAAAAAATACTTGGAAATTATTGAAAAGCTGTTTTCTCAACTATTATTGGTTTTTTAAGAAAAAGAAAAAAATCCTTTAGTATAGAATTATGGGATTGAATATAGTCCAAAGAAACCCTTAATATAGGACATACTGTGGTAGCTGGAAGGGGGAAAGGCACATCACTGATAAAAAAAAAAATAAAACTAATCCTCATAAACTTTGGCCGTAATTCTGCAGGACCATGCGTATTAGTGCTAATCCCAAGGATCTATACAGCCTCAACCTACCATAAGTGATGGGAATCTATCTTTAAGATACCATATTTTGTCATTTATCTAACATAGAATCATAGAATGGTTTGGGTTGGAAAGGACCTTAAGATCATTTAGTTCCAACCCCCCGCCATGAGCAGGGACACCACACACTAAACTATGCTACCCAAGGCTCTGTCAAACCTGGCCTAGAGCACTGCCAGGGTTGCAGCATTCACAACTTCATTGGGCAACCCATTCCAGTGCCTCACCACCCTCATTGTAAAGAACTTCTTCCTTATATCTAATTTAAACTTCCCCTAAGTTTGAAGCCATTACCCCTTGTCCTACCACTACCGTGCCTCCCCAGCATCCTTATAGGCCCCCTTCAGATACTGGAAGGCTGCTATGAGGTCTCCATGCAGTCTTCTCTTCTCCAGGCTGAACAACCCCAATTTTCTCAGCCTATCTTCAAAAGGGAGGTGCTCCAGCCCTCTTTATCGTCCTGGTGGCTCTCCTCTGGACTTGCTCCAACAGCTCCATGTCCTTTTTATGTTGAGGACACCAGAACTGTACACAATACTCCCAGGGAGGTCTCATGAGAGCATAATAGTCACATGCATATTTGTAGTATTAGTACAAAACAGTTCATAAAGGGGTCAGGCAGATTAAGCAGCCTCAACCAACAGTAAAGCAAATGAGACATAAGGATATCCTTGAAGTATATGCTTATGTTCTTTTCTGAATAGAAATCAAAGGTTTAAAAAGTTTAAATTGCTGGCTTGGGGATATAACCAAAAAAAAGAATATACCAAATTTTAAACGTGTAATAAGGCCTATAATTGCCCCTGGGGATCAGAGTAAACTAGTTCCCTAACATGTTCTGAGTAAGGATTCATAAGTTTGGAGTAAATTGTATTATATCATAAAGTTAATACAACTTAATATGGCAAAACACATAGAATAAATAAAAAAGTAAATATAGTAGCAGAAAGTCATACAACTTTCAGTATGATTCAAATGTTAGGAATCTTACAGAAATTCTTACAGAAGAAACTTTGCAGGTAGTGGTGCATTTTACCCTCCATTCAAAGCCAAACTATGTCTTATATTTGTTGCAGTACACAACATGTTTCTTTGAACTTTGTCTCATGTACATCATGATAAAACATGACATGACGGTCAGTTTGTTAAGTCAACAAGAATGAATAAATATTCACATGGCTTGAATCTTTTCCTATTATTGTTTCCTGGTGAAAATTAGCTTATTGGCGTATCCATCCATGAGCAGCACAAAAGAGTAGTTCATGCTACACAGGGCACTGAAAAAAAAAAAAACCAGCCTGGAAACAATTCTGCTCAAATTCACAACTTATTTTTTTTCCCTTGCCTGAGTTTGAAAGAATGATAATCATAATTTTTTCCTCAGCTAACAACTGTGAGGCATATGAGTGGTTTATAATTTTAGCTGAGCGCAAAGCAGCAAGAACAGATTAATTATGAAGATAAAGAGATTCGAGCATGAAAATATTTTCATAACAGAAACAGCAATACAGGTAGAATAATTTCTTATTACAGAGCCAGATTCATGCAAGAGAGTTTGCCCACTAGCTGAAAAGTAACCTCCTGGCAGCCTTTACCATAGGATTCTTAACACTGGCTACAAAATGAACAATCCTCTACATCAGCAAAAGCTCCCAGAAAGTTCAAATGTCTTCTACACTCTCGAATATCTACTTTCCAAGCTTTGCACCCACTGTCAAAAAAAAAAAAGTGAGATTATCCTATAATACATGCATTAGCTGCCTTGCTGCAAGTCCTCAGGGAGGCCAGGCATCACAGTTTGAAATGAGATATACCAGTGGTGAGAAGAAGTGTTGACATCAGCTATAACACAGAGAAGACTGCAGACGTGTGACCTTCACTGTGATTTCACAGTGAGGTGACAATGGCCAGTTGCCTTGTCACATCTCCACCATTTCCACCCCTGTGGACGATGAGACACAGCATGGATCACAGTCTGAGGCAGAACAGGCTTTAAGTGAGAAAGCTTGTGCCCTGGCAACCAGCGGTCTAAGGCACATGGTAGTGGGAGAAGCCAGACTATAGCTTAGTACCACAGCAATTACCCAATACGAGAAGACACCTATGCCCAGGCCTTGCTTTCCTTCCCCCTCTTCTGAGCATTTCATTAACTCTCTGAAGTACAGTTGCTCCCACTGGTTGAAGGTAGCACAGTCCAGCCTTTATTTCACTTTTGTGAGCGAGAGCAAAAGATATCTAGATAGTTCTGTTCCTGCTGTTTATTTGCAGACTTTTAGCTAGCTCAAGCAATTTTTTAGAAGGAATATTTCTGAGATGCATTGAAAACTGGAAACTTACATCCTGACTGAAAAATCAGTTTGTACTTGTGCAGAATGTCTTTCCAACAGTTAGGAGCTGGGGCAGACAGTTCGTTTATAGCTTCCAGAATGTTCCTCTTTCACTGCTCTGAAACATGACTTAGTATGTACATGCTCTTTATCTTTTCTTTCATCTTTTAACATGGAAAAAGTACACAGTCGCCCTGTAAATTTCATTACCACAAATGCAGAGGAATAGTCAAATGTTCCTTGATTTAAGAAGTGTGAAAGAGGGAAGAGAATACACAGGTAGAAACATAATCAGGGCTCTTTTAAGTGGGTACTAAAGTCCAGCCTGGGATTTACTTGCTAGTGTCACTTATAAAAAGGATAATTAATGATGCCTGAATTTCAGACATAAAGAATACTGTTGGATTTTGTTAATTTTCTAGGAATAGACTAGCCTAGCCTGAAGTTTCTGCTGCGTGGAAACTCTTTCCAGCTATTGTCCTGAATGAAAATACACAAAACCTACAAGTAAAATACATGGTGTGCAATTTAGCACAAAGAATTATGCCTGCCCGTGATCTTATTTTCTTCATTTGCACTGATATATCATAAAAGTCTTATTCAACATGTTCATCCAGATAATTTTATTATTATTCCTGTATAACAACAGCTATTGTGCAGAATTAGGTATTAAATTTGTTCATAACTTTAGAAGAAACTGGATGTAGGATGTTAAGGTTTGGTAGTATGTAGACTACAAAGGTGGTCTTTATGAAGAATGTTAGGGGCTGCCCTGTGCCATTCACAGTCAGCTTCAAATGAGGAAAGTCAGAAAGCAGATGGGTGGGAGTTTCTCTGTTAGCCAAGGCCAAGCCACCACATTGCATGTACATTATTTAAAATATAGACATAAAAGTAAGGTTTGAAAGTAATGAGAACAAAGGGGATTCGAATCACCTCCTATCTGAAGCAAAGCTTTCTTGATCATAAAATCTGAAAACCTCAAAAGGGTAACATCTGTATATATTTAAATAAAGTTACATAAGAAACAAAATAGCAACTTTCTCCCTTTCATGAATAATGAAATAGTTCCCTTGAAGCTAAAACAAAATTTCAAACATTTGGCTGTGTTGTTCTTTCTTAATTACATCAGCAGAATGCAGATTCTTATTTGAATCAATTAACCTTTTAAAAGTAAGAAGAAATCATTACTTCTTTAAAAATGGGAAAGGGGTTTTTCTCTTTACAGAGAAAAGGTTTTGTGGGTTAAGAAAAACATACTCCTACCATTTTCTAATTCTTCTAACCATTATTGTAGTTATATCTAGTTTTTCATGTTTCAAAGAAGCAACAATTAGAAAAGATTTCGCCCCTTTTCCGCAATTCCTCTGCTTTTCAACACATTACATTAGTTATTAAAACAGTGTATCAATTATTCAGGTAAATCCCTGTTTCCAAAAGTATACCTCCAAAGCAATCAAAAGGACCTGTTATTTTTGTTTGTTTGTAAAGCTGTTTCTAATTTTAATTCTTATAAACAACAATAAAATAAACAATCCCTGTCCCTGCATATATGAAGTAGCAGCATCATATTCATTTCAGCTATCAATACTTCATTCCCTGAGATGTGTAAGCGGACATACAATCAGTTGTAGTTTTCACAAGAGCTAGGTGGATGTAACATGGAAGCAATCCCTCCAATAGCAGTGCCAAGTGGTGGGGAGGAAGTTACTGTCCATTAACCTTCTCTCCTTCCCACTCCCCCGCAATTGCTTCTATCTGATCCTTCCAAAGGTTGTCTTTATTTGCTTTCCTCCAGTCTCTGCACTAAACCACTACAGAATAAACACAATGTCTATGGGATGTTTACACATAGCCAATAAAACTGGAGAGCTGTAGACAGTGTATGATGGTCATTACATTGAATAAAGCAGAATAAGTTCTTGGGTTTGGCACTTATTGGACCAACAGGCAAAACTGACATACCTATAGTCCGCTTGTAACTCTCCCTTGTAGCTTTTTCCTTAAAATCTGTATTTGAACATAAACTCTCCTACTGATCTTTTCTTATTGTTTTTTATTTCATTAGCAAGACATTTCCCTGACAGAAAAAGTCCTACACAAAAACCTTGATTGCTTAAAAAAAATAATAATAATAATTTTGCATTACAATTGCATGAAAATACTGAAGATCCTGAAGACTGGGAATTAAAAGAAACAAAGGTGGTAGACTAGAGTGGTTACTCACTGTTTATGCACTTATTCACTGTTTATTTAATGACAAAGATTGTTTCCACTTTGTAAGCTCAAGACCATTTCTTACATGAATAATATAGTAAATCTTCCATTTTTTCCTTTATTATAATCAATAGAAATCATGATCACTTCAACTACATGATAAATGGCTCTGTCAAATCACGTTTGTTTTGATCAGCTGGTATTTTAGATTTCTTGATCCTGACCATTCTTTTGCAGGTAATAATCTTTTTATATTTGCACATCACTGCTTTCATACTTCATGGCCTCTCAGTGTTCACTAAAACAGATAAATCAATTCTGCTGTGTTGATCCAATGGTGAGTTTATCCTTGTTCTACACAAACGAGTATTTTGTCTCAATTTTATACATTAGTTGATCATGGCAACACTTGTACAGCCCAAAGTTAGCTTGTACAGCCTCGATAAGACCACATGTTAGGGCAAAAACATGAGTGTGAGCAGAGTACAGAAATGAAGCACCCCAAACTATTTGAGAGGCCATTTCTGCAATACTAATCAAGCTAAAGAACCATCAGCTGGAATCAACCATAACTGGGTAACTTCAAGGAGACTTCTGAAACAAAGGAATCAGCTTCAATAGAAGCACAAAGTATGAAAATTTCTAACAGTGTGAAGAGATCTTGGAGTGGAAACTGGAGGAGTGAGGCAGCACCACTCACAGTCACCTCACAGAGCCAGGATGAGCAGCTTCCCCCTGGAACACTGGCAGCTGACAGCACCTAGCCAGGGCAGTGACAGAGCAGGGGCAGCATGCAGGAACCCATGATCATGTGTGTCTGTGGTGGGGCGTTGGTGCAGAACAGAGAACAGGAGACCCACCTCTCTGAGAGCTGGGGAGTCCAAGCCAGAGAAGACACCCAATCTGGTACTGGTTGTCAACCCCGCTGATGATGGAGTGAGATGGGAGTAGTTAGAACTTTTTGATGTTAATTTACAAGGTTGCTTAGAAATTTGTAATGTTAATAAATAGCTTGCAACTACCTCTTTTATTTCATCTATTGCTCATATTGGACCTTAATATATATACTTCACTGGTTGCTGGTTAATTATATGTCATTGATTAATCAATAAACCACTTTGATCATGATTCGATTTAAACTGCATGAACTGAGCAGTATTTTCCTGCAACAGCTTGTGTCTTGTCTGTTTTGAACAAGCAAGGAAATGTTGATTGTAAGACTTATTAAGCAGAATACTTATATTTAAAATTTGATATTTAAAATTTGAAAAGGTCTTCCATTCATTATGAAGACCTCATGAATTTTGTTTTAACAAAAATAGTGAAACACTAACAAGTGTAGCTTTAGCATCCTTCCTAAAGGACAGAAGGATAGAGAAGGATAGGGAACTAATTAGATCAGTAATTTTACCGTAAATTGTGAAATATATTAATGCTATTTATAATCTTACATCAACTTCTAACCAGTGAATGATCCTCAAATCCAGTAATTTACAATAAATCCACACCATCAATAACACAGGTTGCAAGTCAACAATGTCTGTACTTTGAGGTTTTTGCACCAATCAGTGTTCAAATCAACACTCATAGACTGTTACTGTAACTTCCTCAGACTTCTGAATGATGAAGTGGCCAATTACTACTATCCTCCTTGCACAAGCAGCCATGGATGATGTAGACTGTGCATGAACACACTAGACATAGTTTTGAATCATACTGTGCAAAGAATCATTAATTAATGATTTAGGTAGATTAGACACTTATTTAGCATTTTCTAATAAAAATATTTACTTCACTTCAATGTTTAGTGTAAATAAAGAACTATGGTTTTATAAAACTTGAGATGAAAGGAAGTATTTCTGTCATGGTTCAAGCCCAGCTGGCAACCTGGAACCACGCAGCCGCTCGCTCACTCCCCCCTCTTCTTCCTCCCCCAGCTCCCGTAGACCCAGGACACTCTCCCCAGTTTATATACTGGGCATGACATGCTGTGGTATGGAATACCCCTTTGGCTGGTTTAGGTCAGGTGTCCTGTCTCTGCTTCCTCCTGGCTTCCCATCCTCCCTGGCAGAGCATGAGACTGAGAAAGTCCTTGGTCAGAGTAAACGTTATTTAGCAGCAACTAAAAACATCGGTGTTACCAGCGTTGTACCAAGGCTGAAAGTCAAAACCACAGCACTGCACCAGCTACTAAGAAGGGGAAAAATGACTGCTGTAGCTGAACCCAGGACTGTATCACTTTTCTTATTTTAGGATGTACTGTAAGACATGTATGTTATGTTTGAGACCTCACATTATCTCTTCTCTGACTAATTTAGAGAAAGTGATTCTGCCAAGGTGATTTTAGTTAAATGTTCTCCATATGAAGTTGTTCAATGTAACTGCTTAAATATTCATTGGACCAGACAGAAGAGTGTGATTCAGACACTGTAGTATGGATTAGGAGACTCACCCAGGGGGTAGGATCCCAAGTTGGAACAGGTCAAGGTTCTTCGTCACTTCATCACCCAGACTGGGCATGACGTGCTGTGGTATGGAATAGCCCTTTGGGCAGTTTGGGTCAGGTGTCCTGTCTCTGCTTCCTCCTGGCTTCCCATCCTCCCTGGCAGAGCATGAGACTGAGAAAGTCCTTGGTCAGAGTAAACGTTATTTAGCAGCAACTAAAAACATCGGTGTTACCAGCGTTGTACCAAGGCTGAAAGTCAAAACCACAGCACTGCACCAGCTACTAAGAAGGGGAAAAATGACTGCTGTAGCTGAACCCAGGACTGTATCACTTTTCTTATTTTAGGATGTACTGTAAGACATGTATGTTATGTTTGAGACCTCACATTATCTCTTCTCTGACTAATTTAGAGAAAGTGATTCTGCCAAGGTGATTTTAGTTAAATGTTCTCCATATGAAGTTGTTCAATGTAACTGCTTAAATATTCATTGGACCAGACAGAAGAGTGTGATTCAGACACTGTAGTATGGATTAGGAGACTCACCCAGGGGGTAGGATCCCAAGTTGGAACAGGTCAAGGTTCTTCGTCACTTCATCACCCAGATCACTAGAAAACAAATGTTCATTCATGGATATTACCTAAACTGATGTCTTGAGAGTATGATCGCAAAATATTCCCCATATACAGCTTACAGAGCCTCCATTGTTATGTTTATATACAACTTTCCTCACTTGTGTTGTAGGCACCATGAATAACTGATATGTCATTTGAAAGTATTGAGGCAGTAATATTGTACTGTGAAGAAGATATTTATATTCTTCAAGCCTACATTTAGGGAGGGTTTCTGTAAATTGCAGTGATAAGCCAGTCATCATGCTTCAGGCAGTGTGTCATAATTTTTTAAATTTTAACAAAACTGAAAACTAAGTAATTCAAGAAGCAATAGGTTCAGAACTGTAATATCTCTCAGTCCTCAGCTCTGCTGAGTTATTACATTGTTTCTGTACAAGAAGAAAAGTGAAATTAATGAAGGCTCTTAAGTTCATGAGATATCAACCTCCTTTTATAAATCCACTGTTAGCAAAAAAACTAAATAAAATTAAGACAGTGGAATGCTTAAGAAAATTCTCCTCTACCCATCCTCAGTTATACATTTGTTTAGCCAAACCTGCCACTGTGTAAAGTCATCAGAGTGCAAGCATATTAAAAAAAGACAAAGAACTACTCACAACATGAAAAAATTTAGCCTAGCTGCACATTTTTAGAAGATCAAGCTACAGAGAGTCTGAGAAAATGAACAAACATAACAAAATTCTAAAAGATGAAATGACAAGATTATGCTGCTTCAGTAAGATGTGCAGTAAAATTAAATTTTGGTGTATGCCAAAGTTAAAAACTATCCCAACAAACCTTATAAAGGATTGAAAAATAATGACTAATGAGCTAGTCAAGGTCACAAAAGACATTTCTTCTGCCTGATATTTCCTAATTGCCTGGCATTTCACTGATACAACCCTGGAGTAAAACAGTAATTAATATACCTTAAGACAGAAAGAAATGACTTCATAAATGAACTGCATGTGAAAACTGGAGACTGAAATGGAAAACTATTCAGATACATGGTGGATGTAATTATACAGTAAAGGCAATGTCAAGGTCAAAAGCTTCCTTACAAACTACTGAATTTGTACCTACACAGGTAGGAACAGAGGGACTGTACTGATGAAGCACTTCCAGGAGTTGGAGTCTGTGGTGAATAACTATGTGTGACCTCAAATTGTGCTGTTGTAACCAAGAGCTTAACACAAGCCAACAACAAATAAATAAGAAAGTAGATAGTAGCCAAATAGATGAGACTTTACTATGGAGCTGGTGAGATAGAAATTGGAATATTGCATCCTGTCTGTCATGATTTTTAAAATATTGAAAAGCTAGGAAGAGTTCAGAAGACACTGAAAAGTATATGTGAGGTCTTTGTAAACTTTACAGCAAAAGACAGTTTGTTCTCTTATCAAACAGATGCTTAAGAGTCCACCTTAGTTAAAAAAAAAATAGTGTAGTATATAGACACACAAATGTCTCATGTCAGAAAGATAAGACCAGATAAATTCAAAATGGAAGTGAGCCTTTTTATTTCAATGGTAAATGTGATTCACCATTAACATAACTAACAGCAGTAGATTTTCCACTTGCCAAGACACTGAAAAAACTTTTCCCTAAATTTCCTAAAAGAAATTTTTTACTATTTTTTTAATAACTTTTCTACTTAATTTTCAAAAGAAATGTTTTTCCTTATTTCTCTGCCTAATATTTTCCAAAAATTTATGTCAATTTCTAAACAAAACCTTTATCAAAACTGAAATATTTAATCTATTAAAATCTTTGAACATTTATTTTCCTAGATATGCTTCCATTTCTTATGCAGATCTCTACCTATTACTTACATAATTTTATAGTTTTACTGCTGTAGTAATTAGTGTGAATGTGTGTTGACTTTCACCATGACACAGCAATTTTGATGTAGACTAGATAAGACATAGATTTCTGCAAATATAAAATGCAGGCATTCTTCATACCCAGAATTCACAGGGCTTCTTTTCAAAATACTCTCAAATGCTCATGAAACCTGAGCATGCTACATCATGTGGTTTCATAAACAACTTACATTTCTGCCCTTCAAATTAATAAAATGTAAAAATTTAAGACCTTGGCAGCTTGATAACCCTCCCGTTTTGTATTTCTGCATATACTTACCCAGATATATGCAGAAAGACAGATGCCTTTTTACAGTTTGTTTATCCATACTACTGACCTTAGGATTGGCTTATGCAGGTTTTATCTAAGCTTTATTAATTGCAGTTTAGAAGAGGCAGGGACCTAAACAGAAGAGTGATTGCTGTTGTAACAGCAAGAAATAATCAGTTACTATTCACAAAAGTTGGCATGATAGCAGAGAAAACTTCTAAAGAAAAATCAGTTTAGCAAGACATCTAGATTTCTCTGCATTTGCTCACCACGCTAATAACTCCAAAGTATTTAAATATACCTATTAAAGAGCACGCTACCATTAATTAAATTTGGAAATCAAGTTTGTAAGTACAAATTTAGAAAACTAATCAGGAAGAAACTTAAAGGGATGGTACTAAAACACAGTCATCACACCTCCTCAGCAAAATAATAAAATAATTCATTCTGCTGGTACCAAGCCTATGGTAAAAGTGCTTTGCATTAGCATTTTGCATGTCTCTAATATAGGTACGAAAGAATTTAGCTTTCTTAAGTCTTATTAAAGTCAACATCCTGTTATGTATAAAAAGTTAAGAGAAGAATTTACCATTAGTTTCATTGAAAATTTCTTAAAGCATAACAATGATTAGTCCAGTTATAAAGTTAGGAATACGCTTTAAATACAAAACTAACTAACAGTTTAAAGTTGTTATTCAACAAAATCTCCCATTATATACATTTTTTCTCTGGTGTTATCCTTGCCCTTCCATTGCTCCTTTGGTCTTAAGGTCAACAGATTTAGTTAGGTGGGAAAAGGTTTGGAAATCTGGCAGAATAGCAGGAAGCGGGTGATGCAAATGATGCGGGCACAGGATGCTGCTTTTGACAGTTTTCCCTTCATCCTCACTCCTGTGTCCACTTGAGCACATATTTGTAAAGGTAATTTAGAGGTAGGTATTTTATAAAGGCACATATTTATAAAGGTACTTTATAAGAAGGTACTTTAGACCTTTGCTTTTTTTTACTGGTCTATAACTTCATGTTACAGCCAACTTTGCTTTATATAGTTTATTGTACAATGTTAGACAATTATTATTAAACCTTTTTCCTACACAGAAAATTGCTTTGTCTAGCACGTAAGTTTGTATTTCTTTTAGTAACTGACCACTACTGGATATTCATAGAGCCTCTGTTTACAGCTTAGACCTCTGTCCACAGCTACAAGGTCTCTGTTGTCAACTCAAGCCTGTAGTCCTTCATATCATCATTATACTGCAGGAATAATTCACTCTTACAAAGCACAATTACTTGTTATGCCTACTAGCACCAAAATTCCTAGCAATAGGAATTGTTTCATACAGTTATACAAAGGCAAATAGAACTGAAGCAAACTAGATGACAGCCACCTGGTTATTAAATTATTGTTACAACTAAGGAAGCTAAACCAAAACACCAATCAAGCTGAAACAAACAAAGAAAGGAAGCATGACAGTGACAGGTCTGCTGATGTCTCAGCTGTTTGGGTAATACAAAGCTACCTCTCTGACAGTAGAGATGCCAGTTCTGTATTTGCTGGACTACAAGGATACTAGTTACCCTTCTAAGTTTTTTCGTGAAGGAAGTGGATTTGTTGCAAGAGCATAAGAGCATTTTGTGCAACATTTATATTTGAATATCCAAATCTGATACGTAGATCAACAAAACTCCAGTTTATGCAGATCTTTCCAGCTGTAAGCTAGATCTTCACCGTAGTCCAAGCTCCTTCATCTGCACTAGTAACTGTAAGAGCTAATCCTTGACTTTCATAAACCATCAGGATCCACTGTATCCACTGTTGAAGTGAATATTGCCATGAGTTGCAAAAAAACTTACCTGATAAATTTTTCAGAAGTCTTCTTTCCATTGGCCAATGCTAAGTAGAAGTCAAAACCCCTGATTAGCCCTTGGTCAATTTTGCTTCTCAAAGGAAAATCCCATTTTGATATGGAATTTTCATATACTGCCAACGGAATGTTTCTTGCAGTATGGGCTCCTACCTGCACAATACCCCTTTGCCTTTTCTACAGTTTTGAGACTAAAATGTAGAAAAGAGTTTTACCCATTTCTGTTTTCCTGAGGAAAGCAGATTTTCTACTCTGTAGACAAAAATGAAGGGATCTAGAATTTTGACTTTCAGGTTAAATTTAGGCAGGTTAAGCTCTTTTTTCTGGTGCAGACACAATATACAATGTGAACAAGCCACTGAATAGGACAGAAAAGAAACCTGTTCTGCAAGTGCTCTGCTGTGGAGCACTGTCTCCTGG
Organism: Nestor notabilis; assembly: GCF_000696875.1. Classification (NCBI taxonomy): domain Eukaryota; kingdom Metazoa; phylum Chordata; class Aves; order Psittaciformes; family Psittacidae; genus Nestor; species Nestor notabilis. The sequence continues at coordinate 17,883 of NW_009925892.1, read as the reverse complement.
AAACTAGTGGGATCTCACTGCTCTAAAAATTTATGAAGTGAGCTTGCAAGAATATTTGGGAAGTGCATACCATCAGTTAAATCCTGCTTAAGTAAAGATCTGGGCAAAATGTCCTGTAACTAATGGGGCTTTTCCATTACTAACAACATTTTCAAGTGATGACAAGAGAAACTTGCAGAATCAGAAATTCAATAACCTCCTCCATATGTCTGAACAGAAAAGAACTAGAACCAGAAGGAAATTAAAATTCATAGTGTTTCCTGACTTTACTTCAATATTTGTAACCAGAAAAAGGCATTACAAAACAGGGTACAAAACTTTTCTTACAGGCTGTTCTTGACATCTACAAAGTTTACATGAAACTGCGCAGGATGAGCCAAAAGACTACAGATCGGCAAGTTCAAGGCAGATGCTAACTTAAGTATGGCAGCCATGTAATGCCATATCGAGCCTTTCTGCAAAATCTCTACATGCAGCAGGTTCATTAAGAGCAAATGATGGAATGAATATGGATATATAAGAAACTGTAATAATAAAAGTAGTAGTGCAGGCTGGGTCTACCAGGCAGAGTGGCATACATTATGCTAGACAGAAAACGTACAAACCACGAAAAAATAATTGATTTCCTGATAACACAGACTTAGATTTAACCTTTGTAATAGAGTGACAAACAAAGAGTGAATTTTAGTTAGCCAAGACAGGGACTTATCCCTTCTCTTTAAAATTTAGACTAAGGAGTGGAACAATTAAAGAACTTCTAGTAATCAGTTACAGTATAATACACAACCACCATCACCTCTTTGTTGAGATAGTCTGGGCATGTTTAGTAGAGTTTTCTGGTTTGTAAGATATCAGTAAAATCTTATCACATTCCTAAACTTGAATCACGTTGTAAAAATACATTAAGAAATATCCACAAGTAAACATACTTTACATTCTCATTAAAAAGGATGTATTTTAGAAAGTAACCTCTTTTAACTGCTCTCAGTCCTACATAAACACACACATACCAATCACACACATATGTATTCATAACAAAGGTGTATCTTTAGGAAAAAATTACATGCAGCTATTCTTCATAAAAAGTTACTTACATATAATATTAAAGGCATTCTAAGACTTTATACAAACCCATGATTTAGGTTGTTTATTGAAACATAAAATATAAAATAAATATAATTGTTGTGTTCAAAAACCTTTATTTGATCTAAGGATCATGTCAGCATTCTAATTAAACAGTTCTGAAGCTGCTAATAATATCTCATTAAAATGATGCTATAAAAGTTGAGTCTGCTGGGTTTTAAGATACAGTTGGATTATGCATAATCACATTTTTCTGTCTGTTTGCCAAGTCTCTAGAAAAGCTTTTGTAGTGTTCATGAAGCAGGAAAACAAGTTTCTATACTTGACATTAAACAGATGTCACTGTTTTGTAACAGTACAAAAAGTTCAAGGTAAATCTTTCACAGCGATCACTTCCTTGATGGTGCTGATAAAAAGATCTTACTGTATCTAAGAAGAATTAGTAACATTTTTCAAACCACTCAAAATCATCAGAATCCTTGCTCAGCTGTCTTGGAAGCAAACAATTCTCAATTTCATCAACTGAGATTTCTGGAATGTCATTAACAAGTTTAAATTTAAATTAAACAAGATTATTTCCCATTAAAAAATCTCAGTAAAGCAAGGTACATGTTGATTTTCATCTCATTCTGCCTTTATTGTGAAATTTCTGGGCCTACTTTGGGTACACTGCATTAGTATAAATATAGAATATGTTTTTACATGTTTGGAACCCAACAAAACTAAACCAGTTTCAATATCTTAGGATATACTTCAGAGTAATTCACAAATAAAGACACAACTGATGAAAAATATTGGCTGTTCATGAAAAAATTTGTTGGCTTTTAAAAATTCTGTAATTTTGGTATATATTTTTGTTCTAAGCTGGATTTCTAAAACAAAAAAAAAGGTCCAATCCAAGTGAGTCACAATTGAGTAACAGAGTATACATTTTAATATAACATGCTCTTCTTTTTCTTTACTTTTTTTAAGTAAGTGTTTATTCTTCTTTTTCTTTACTTTTTAAGTAAGTGCTTATAGGGGGCAATAGATGTTAAAGTTCCTTCACACATCAGTTAAATCATAGGTGAGTTAAAGAGAGCAGAACTCTTATTACATAAGCTGGAGAAAGCATTTGATGTCTGTCACCTTTGATATAAGGCATCACACATGCCCTTCAAAAATCAGTACATTCTCAGGCTGACAATTGGCTGAAACAGTTCTTAAAATCAGTAAGAAATACTTTATTTCACAGCAGAGGGGACATAAATCCTAGAGGCTTGAACTTTGAACTACTTCCTTTTAATAATCTCTTTCACTGTTCTCCAGTCAGCTTTTAAATGAACTGAGAAAAATGCCAGCCTCAGCCCTTAAATTAGAGCTGTAGTTTAAGAATTGTTTTCCTTTGACCCTGAAATACAGTCTACCTAATTATTGTGATCACTGTGCTTTTCTTTTAAAAGAAAATATTGACCCTTCCTGTAGCCATCACTAGAAGGGCTTGAGTGCCTGTAGTGGCAGCTCTGCAGCACCCAGCATTCAAAGAACCCCAGGTTCACTGAGAGGGAAAAAAGAGAGAGCAAAATTAAACATGAAAAGCAGAGATCTGCCCCAAGTCCTGACAATGCTGTATTTATGCTCTGATATTGGAGACTCAGCCACAGGTGATAGAAGATAACCTTGGTCCCAACAGTAGCTGACTTATAATAGGGGTGATGCCCTCAATCTCTGAGGAAAGGATTTGTGTGGCATCACTCACAAGCATTCTCTGGGAGCAAGCGTATAATACTACTTTGGCCTTAAAGAAAACTAAAAACTCCTGCGAAGGTAAGACTAGCTCAAACAATCTAGTTAAATGGATCTAAGAATAGGAAGCAGGATTAAATAAGAGAGGATGGCAGCACAGAATGCAGTGGTCAGGAAATGAATGATGTTAAGGAGATCAGTGGAATGCTCCATGCTTTGAAATTTGCCCAGATACCCCTTCCAAACTCCCTATTACCAGTAACATCACTGACAGCAAAAAATAGGGAGACAGCAATACTTTTTCTTTGTTTCATTTCTTTTAATGTTGCCTATGCTCTACTGGAAGCTTTTTCTAAATCAAGTTCACAGAGGAGAAAAACACACAGATAGTAATTTAACAAAAGCAATTCTCATGTCTTTTTCCTTCCAAAACAGAAAAATTTTAGCCATTTCCTTAGATGAAAAGATCTTTCTGTGTCAATATATACCCCAAATTTTTTAGGTGATCGCTTTTTATTTTTTGTTGGGCTCCTAGCCACTGGAGTATCTGCAGAAAAAAAAAAAAACTTAATAGTGAGACTATTAACAGAGATAGTTATCCAGAGATAAATTCAAATATTTAAAGAGGAAACTGATTCTAAAAATATTACTTATTCTGCAAAGTACTTGGGGATTTGAATGTTTCACGAAAGTGGAATACACAGATACAAATGATAAAAGGCTCCAGAAGCAGTGACACTAAATATATTCTCTCCTATATATGTCTGCTCTTTTTACATCAGATCAGTTCTTTTGTTCACAACCTGACCAACAAATATCTGTACAGTCACAAAGAAAGATGCGATATGTCACATTACAGGAATGGGAATGAGCAGCAGAATATAGTGGAACATAATCTTAAAATTATATTAGTGCCAACGTTATTTTATAATGAAATCTACAAAGCAGTCATGAACCATAGATTTATAAAATCATAGAATGGTTTGGGTTGGAAGGGATCTCAAAGATCAACCCCTCTGCCACAGGCAGGGACACTTTCCACTAGACCAGGTTACTCAGAGCCCCATCCAGCCTGGCCTTGAACACTGCCAGGGATGGAACCCCCACAGCTTCTCTGGGCAACCTGTGCCAGTGCCTCATCACCCTCATAACGAAGAATTTTTTCCTGATACCTAATCTATAACACAGAACACCTTCTTCACCTGATGTATATCACTCTAGCCTCAGAGCCACCAAAGGTTTAAAATAGTTTTGTGCCAGAAGTTAAGCTGATAGAGCTTATTCCAATATATAAACTAACAAACAGAGTTTATTTTGAAAGCTTGCCCTGATAGAGCTGTATTCTGACAGAGGGTGAGAAAATAACACCAGACTGAGTGCTTGATCAGCTCTGACCTGACCAAGTTAGTGTGCATCATCAAAGGCAGGACATCTAGAAATATCCTAAAGTTCTAAAATAAAATCTAAACATTCTAAAATAAAATCTTTCACTCGTAAGATTTTTAGAGAATTTGCATGTAGAAAACCTGCAAATACTATTTAAGCATTTTGATGAAGATATAAACCAAGAGCCCCTCCATTATTAGTTACAGTAAAAAACCTAGGCCAAAATAAGCCGCAAAGCTACCCTGTTTATTTCACATCTATTTCTGTTGTTCATATTTACCCTAGAATTTAATGTGTATTAATGTTGGTGGTTTAAGACAAGATTTTATTAAAAAAAAAAAAAGAAGAAAAAAAGGTAGCCAAATATTATATACAGCTCTTGTCTTCTTTTCAATCTCAGAACCTCTAAGCCATTTATCCATTTTCACTATCTTCATTGGTTATGCTTGCTTTACTTCGGGACAGGCTTTAATTAAATACTTATAATATTTGCTGTAAAAATATTCCATAATTTCTGTGGTGGCTAAAATAAGATCATAGTCATCCAACCTGTACTTCAGTGAAATGTTTAATTATCTCTCTACAAAACAGGTGAAATCATAAAACATACCTTCTAAAGGAGATAACAAGCATTAATTCAGGATGTTTACAACCAAGGGGAATCATATTAACTGCAGATGTTAATTTACCATAACAAGACAGGTCTACTGCTAAGTACTCTTTCTTTTAAAAAGAGAAACATTTTAAATAATTATTTGAACTGCAGGTGTTGGTAGTGGCT
>NW_009925892.1:2578-12877 GCF_000696875.1 Nestor notabilis | reverse complement strand
CAGGAACAAAAGTATTTAAAATCCATCCCGTCTTTCAGCTGTGTTTACAACCACAGTTTTATTCATTCTAACAATAGATAAAAGCAGCTTGTTTACATGCTTGTCAACCACGGAAAGACATCATTTGGAGGCCACTGCAGTCTACTGCTCTGACTCAAAAGCCTTTCAACTGTTTGAAATGACCATAGCCAAAACCTAGGGGCGGAGAAAAACCTTTTTTTTAGGGGCAGAGAAAAGCTCTTTTTTTTTCCTTTTCTAGCTCTTTATATTAACTACTTATTTACATTGTGATCTGAAATAAAAATTAGCAGTTTTAATTCATTGATTTTTATGCTGGGATATGGTTTCAGTTTCATTCTGGTTAATATGAAAATAAATTTGTTAGTCTGGTTAATATGAAAATGAATTTGTTTGTTAGTCTCATGCTTCTCCCACCTGAATGCTATCTTTAAATGCACAGAACCACTTGGTCCAGATCATTATAACGAGGTTTTTCTGAAGAGAGGCAAAGAATTTGAAACATTTATTATTTTCTTTCAGTTTGCAATTACTATCAGAAAAACAATACGGTTCTTTAATAACATTCTTAAAATTATTTATTACAGAATGCTTACCATTGGTAAGATTAATTCTGATATGAAACAAAATTTTTAATCTGGAAGGAGTTTTTTAATCAGAAAATGTATTTCTGTACAATATTATGTTGTCATGCCAATCAAAATAGCAATCTGTCACTACTTAACCATTGATGAAAATATGTTTATAAATCTGAATTTAAATGGTTAGGAAGGTTAGGAAACACACTGTCAATAGCTGTACAGAGCCTTACTTTACCTTTCCAAGAGAAATTATTATTGCTTAATGTAAGACTCAAGATTCAACAATCGTACAATAATATATAAAATTTTGAGATTAAAAGCAATTTTTCTTTATCAGATCACTCTTGATTATGACAACCTTCAGAAAATTGGGCTGGTAGTTGCTCATATTTGTATACCCCTCCTGAGAAGGTTATCTGAGCATACTATAAACCATGCTAAAAAGTGGCCACAAAAGGAAAAACAATTCAACAATTGTTTTTGTTTGAATTCAAGAATACAATTTTAATGCTTGAACAACAGATTTTTTTCCTGACTTCAGTTTACCACAAAATTTCTTGAAAACTGGGGAAATTCTTCATGAACTAGAAGATAAAATGGTAGCTCAAGCCAACTGATTTCAACTGGTGGTTACACTTGTGATGCTGACAGAATTGTACAATAGACTGATTCTACAAAATTGTGTAAGACACTGGCCTCTGATAACATTTATCAGCTATTAAAAACAGAAGTGCAGTAGTATAATCCCATGCTAAATAATACATTAAAAAGTGACAAAAAAGTTACACATGAAAAGATCTATATAGAAAAACAGCTTGGGTTTTATTTCTAATTCCACTTAAAGAAACATGATCTTGGAGGATTTCTCTTATATACCTTCCTTCTTTTTCTTTGTACTTCTACATCTTGGTCTGACCTCTTTCTGTGCTCTTTTAGTCCCAAAGTAACAAATACAATAGATTTGAATGGAACAATTGCTGCAACTTTGTGAACTCAGAGAATTACTTGTATTTCTGACCCTTCAATGCCAGGTCTTCCACAGTCACACATCATTTCAAAGTGCTTTTCTCATAATGTGTAAAACTCTACAAGTCTTGTCTAAGTCTGAAGATTTCCAGTGTTAGGAATGATTCAGGGTCAACTTCCTTTGACTGCTCATAGGTATAAAATTAACTGGTTTACACCTGTAAGCATTCAAATTTCACGTGTCGGTCTGGACTTTTGCAGATGAATAACACACGTCGTATATAGCAATATTAATAAGAAAATCTTTAAATAGTACAAATAACAGAATTAAAAATAATGCATTGGCACATCTACTATTCCTCACTCATATCTACATAAAACTTATTTCAAGTTAGAAAATCCAAACTGGACTTTTTATTATTAACATTTATATACCTAGGCCAGCATTGAAAATCAACCCACATCTTTTCTGCTTCACACATCACCAACAATGACACCAAATTAGATCTTCATTTGAAAACCAAAAGTTGAAAAAAATCTGTAGCTTATCTTTCTGGATACTTACTGGTCCACAGTGTAAGACAAGTACTAAAGGTCTGAAGTAGGCTGGAGTACTCAGAAGGTATAAGCTGGCAAATCAGAAGTTGTAAGAATCCACTTTACAGACCTATTTTTTGGCATACAAACCTATCAAAAATACCTGTCCCGTTCTCTTTGCATTTTGCTGCCTAAAAGCTGACTTAGACCTGTATCTCTTCTATGGTATGCTTCCTTTCTTTCTTAAAAACTATATGGAAGCAGAAGTAATTTTCAATGCTGGCAGAACAAAATTCGCATTCAAATTAATGTGATATTCTGCATTTGGTATGCTTTTGGACGATTATTCTTACAGCTTTTTGAAGTGGCTCAAAAAGAAATTAATCAGTTACTAACATTGCTATGGTAGCTGAATCAATAATTTTGCTTGCTTTTCAGGATGTCAAATTTAAACAGAATAAATAAAGAATGTTAGAGTCCACTGTATTCTGCAGCCCCTGTGGAACCTCCTGTTCTCTCTTTCTTTCATCACTATTGAAAAACAGGTATAATTTGTGCACTGTTTTCGAACAGTGTAGGACATTTCTCCCTCTTCAGTGGCCCTGGGTGTACTATTCTGTTTCCCTAATTCAACTCATTGATCACTTTAGGGAAAAATGGAATGCTACAGTACTCAGAATCTCTGCTACCTCCTGCTAACCTGGATGCATTCCTAAATAGTTCCCATTATGGGCTTCGATCACATCTTGCATGCCCAGTGCTGATAGCCTAGTCTCTTAACAGGTGGACACATCTGTTCCAGCCTGCCAAATTCAACTTACGGTGATCTTCCTTTGAAATATTTGCTTAGTCTGTTCCAAATGCTATGCACATCTGTTCAGATCTAATGTTATCTTGAAGTTACAGTTTAGTTAAATAAAAAGAGACATTTTTACATTTTTCAGTGGTTTTACAAATACACATATTTAAAAGCATACTTAGAATATTTTAAAAGACCTTTAAGTTTCATGATTTTTGGTTTTGTTTTAGCCACTGAGTAGATTATTCTCTTTAAGAAACTAGAAAGAACAGATAGAAATAATATCTGAGAAATAGTTACCTGCTAACAAACAGAAAAATCACTCAACATATAAGAAGGTTCATATTGTAAACAAAATTGCTAATATGCTTGAATATTGTGAATGTTAGAAAGCATAATTTAAAAAAAAATGTTATACCTAATACAATGAAAAAGCAATTCTTCCATATATTCCAATCTTTTCTAAAAACATGGAGTACACAACAGGTAAGAAACATGACTAAATAAAAACACAAGGGATGGACAAGAGTAGAATAGAAGCAGTAGAGAATATGAAGAGTAACTTGGAGGGTTTCCGTCATGGTCTTCAGTGAGAACAGACCTTTTTTCCCAGAAATATTTTGAGATATATATCTGCATTTAGTGCTTTGGAGGATTTTATTTATAATAACTGGAGAGGAGGTAACTCCATACAAAAATGGTTTCTGAGAAAAGTGTGGAGTTAGTGAAAACTCCCATCGCAGGCTTTATCAGGTTGCTGTTTGAGGTTTGTTAAGGGCATGAGTCTGATTCATCGAGACAGTTCTTTCAGGTCAATTAATGCTTTAGGAATCAGATAGAATTAAACCCACAGAACAATTTAGTTGCATGTTACATCAACCTCACATTTTAGGTGCACAAATAAAGAACTGAAAACCTAAAAAAACAACAGGTTTGTTGTTCTACTCTTAAGGCACTTAAAATCTATGGGCACTTAAGTCTTCAGCAGTGAAATTTATATTTGCCCAAGGGTCCCTTTTCACAAGGTGTTTGCTACTTCAATTCTACTCAATTAACTTTTCCTCCATTTATCTAATTAAGAGGGCCTCATCTAAAGTAAGTCTAGCAGATGGTGTCTTGTATATATCTTCAGAACTTATTCTTTTTAATCCAAAATTCTGAAGATTATCCAAAATTATTTCCCATGCTCTTGAGATAGACAAGACACAGCATGAACAGATAACATGCCTATAATATTACTATATAATGATATTATCATATAATATTAATTATAAATGTGTTGCAAACAAACTTTAATCAGTATGACTCTTTATGCCAGGTGCAAGGACTCTTGCCTGGAAAGAACTACATCTGAGTACTGACCTGTGCTTCAATTGATGTATGAACTTTATTTTCTGCATAACACAAAAAGGATGTAGGGGATTTTCTCTGTAAGTTGAGTGGTGTCAACTTGATGTTACAAGTTCATGCTAGTAGTTACTCCTGCTCTTTCTAGTTACTCTATGCAAGAAGAAACTGCTCCAACAGAACAGTCTTCAAAGGTACTCTTGTGATGAGTGCACCAAAATTACAAGTGTGACTCCTACAACACTAGAAGAAACTTCATGCCTAGGAGTCAGGCAGGCACAATTACTGAGGGATCGAGGTGGCTAGTATCACTGGTTTTTATGAAAATAAAGAACTCTCATATCCACCTTCCAGAGATACAGCTCAGAGTGGTGCATTTCAGACCAAAGGAGAAAACTTGAAATCTCTATACATCTACAGGGAAGCAAAATGTGCAACACTGCTCACTGCAGCCATTTCCTAACTCTACTCAGCAAGCTAGCCTTTCTGTTAGGCAATTCATGGAGCCATAAAAACCTCATATTATACAGTGAGACCTTATTCAGGTAGACCTGACCTAGTAGGAAGGTGTTAGAAAAGTTCAGGAACAACAAGGAGATCTTGCAGTCATAGAATCATGAACCATAGAATGGTTTAGGTTGGAAAGGATCTTAAGATCATCTAGTTCCAACCCCCCTGCCATGGGCAGGGACACATCACACCCTGTCCTTTTGGCAAGAGACATTTTCAACCAGTTTCTTAGTGGCAAAGTTCTCTAATCAAATAATTAAGCATATTTTTGTCTTTGAACCATGTCAGAATCTATACATTTACATCTTGAATATCTATAGTTTTAAGAAAAAAAAATCTATATTAAAACTTACTGTTAGAAGATAAATTAATTTTTAATAGGATCAGAGACTACAGCCAGTTGTGAACTTCTGTATATGGAAATCACTTCAAACCATACCTGTGGGTCTGCAATAGATTCACCATGAAAGCAGATTCATTCAAATGCAAATCCTTTCTCTTCAGTGTCACATGAATGACATATGTCACAAAATTTTCATGGTCCTCCTAACTTGGAAACTGGACTGTCTGGAAAACAGCATTCCAGAGGGGAAAAAACCCAAAAAAACAAGGTTTCAGAATTTCTTAGTTTTGATTTACAGCAAAATCACAGTCTTGGAACAATTATTTTTCATGGACCATGAGAACTGACACCTATCACGGCTAATATCCAAAAGGGGTGGATTTTATTTATAGTGTAGAAACTCTCAGTGCTGTCTCAAATTCTGAGAAGAGATATAAAGTGAAATTCCAGGTTTGGTCTGTTGTTTTTTTTTACTTTTTTTTAAGATAAACAGAAATCTTGGGAGGGTGAGGGGAGAAAAAAAGGAGGTTAATAGCACTCATTTCCTCTTTTTACGAGATTTGAGAATCTTTGGTTTGTTTTTGCCAAAATCATTATATTTCCTCCAAAAGTTTGGGTATTCAGAATACTTCCTCTAAATCTGAAGCCTATTTAGAATGGGTTATATAAATTTAACAGTTTTCTGTAGATCTCTGGAAGTTATCTAATTATTGCTTCCCACAGGTAACTAGACAACTAGCTTAAAACCATCTATAGCGTTGTCTTTGAGCCACCTGGACTTTCATCTGCTACTTCAGCCAATAATCCATTACATGATCTGCTTTAAACACCTACATTCCAGAATTACAATTTTTTCATGAAAAATTAGAGACAAATGGATATCTGCATGCACAGGAGGAATCATGGTTAGGCTTCTGTATTAGCTCAAGATCCCTAGAAAATAGTCTGCCTGAACCAGTTGACTTCAGGCAGCCGCAACGGTGTGCCTGACTTCCTCACAATCAGCTGGTTTCATGTGCCAGTGCAAGGATAATAATCTTACATCCAGGCAGACGTTTCCTCCCGTATTGTAGTTTGGCTGCTTGAAACCTCTCTTCAACATCAAATTGAAAATTCCATGCATTTATATACATATAATGTAAGGAAATTACAATAAACTGTTACTATATATTTCGTTACATACTGTGTGGAGCAAATGCCAAGATTGGATCCAGACACACCTAGGATCCCTTGGGAGTTTAGAAAGCAAGGGGTCTATTCTGAACCTCATGACTCAACAAGAGGGTCTCCCTTACCCGATGTGCCTTCGGTGTCTGTATCAATCATATTTAGCTCCATTTCTCTTTGTATGCTTCATCCACGTAATAAGCAATAGAGAGAACCTTGCCATCAAATTCTGCTAAGTCTTGTCTTTATAAATCATCAAAATTGGTCTTGCTAATACCTTTGATGGGCATTCTTTGAGCAACCCTAAACCACCCATTTTGCAATAACCCTTTCAAAAGCAAAGCTTTTCAAAAATTAAATTGCATAAAAACAGCATTCTGAAGAAGGAACTCTCTGAGAAAAAAGAAAATAAGCTTATGAATCAAACACTTTTTATTCTATGTTTGAAAAGCTGTATATAGAGCATGCTCCATTACAGTGAAAAGGAAATCTAACAGAGGGATTCTCTCCCGATGTCCCAATCGCATTTCCCCCACAAGTCTTTCCACTTAGAAAGACAGAAAATACATATTAATAATTATGACAGGAGAGAGTCATGGGAGCAGTCACATATTCTAGGTTTGTCCTGGATGTCTGTCAGTATGTCATATGATATGAATGAATCACTACAAAAGATTACTTGAGAAAGTATTTGAGCAATGAAAATTTAGTATGTATTTAATTTTACTTTTTTTTAGTACATAGCATATGTTGTTTTTACATATACACACATAATTATATACATTAACATACAATACTCATATCCCTGATTTCTTTGAGTAGGTGGAAACATATCGTTAATATGCAACAATATTTTTATAAGGTCCCAAATTCCCAAGGTCCCAATATTACACTGCAAAGCAAACAAAGAAATCGGGTTTCACACAAGGATTTTATCTTCTATGAAAAGTATTTCCAATTATTGTTTTAAGACATCACTTAAAATTAGAGCTGTGAAAATCCAGCGCACATTCACTATCACAAACCATTATTTGACAGTGAGGTATATAACTCCTATCTAATTCATATGTTTAATTTTCTGAAAATCTAATAAATCTCAAACTGTTCCTTCATAGTAATAGCATAATTTGTTGATATAAGGGGGGAAAAAAAAAAAAAGAAAAATCAGAAACTGATCTGAATACTTCTCTTTACATTGTCTATCTGTGTTCAGGGATTTTCCAATATTAACTAAACTTGTTCATTTTTAATCATGCCAAAATTAGAGGGTGTGTTTCCATCCACAAGATAGAAAAGAAGAAATGCAGTCAAAATTGGGCTTACATCCAGTTTGTAGAGAAAACAAAATTCAGGTTTAATTTAAGGTAAAATACTATGAATATGATAACTTTTTTACTGTGGCTACTCTACCAAGTGAAATTAAACTTTATTTTGTAAGATTCTTTTGCCCAAAATTGCTACTGACTTTGCATGTCCATTGCTGAAGATCAGCTTTTAAAGCTGTTCAGTAGCACATTTCTTGGACTGGATTAGAAAAGCCTGATTATCTTTCTTACATTAGAGCTGCTCTTGGTAGTTGTGCCATGAATGGCTTTTGATAACAAATGAAGAATGAGGTTCAGAGCGTACATGCACATGCTCATCTGCAGGCCCTTTTTAAAATCAGACTGAAGATTAGTCACCATTAAGATGGCTTTGACTTTCCAGTGTCAGACTACTATTTTCCAGTTCAGAATCCCTAGTCTTCTATCCACCTGGGAACTAAACCACAAGTGAGCAGATCTGTATGTGGTTTGTTGGCCACATACATCTTCAGACCTCAGATCTCAAGCACAGCAGGGGATAACCTCTGACCAGCAGTAACCTAAACTGGCTCATCTTTTCTATCTTTAGTGTCTCAGAATCTTAGAAACTATTTCCTAATTTAATTTGTTGTGACTAATACATTGTTCCAGTGTTTCCTGCTGCTGTAGTCTGCATGAGAATTTAGTTATAATGATGGCTAAACTCAACAGCAAATTTTAACAACAGGAATTATAGCACCATTATGCAGAAATGTCTAGCAAATTATGCAATTGTATCCACCACAATATAAATCTCAAATACATTAAACCTCTCTTTGTTTCTTTGAAACTGCTATCCTGGGTGTCAACCAAAAAGTAAAATTCACAAAGGAAATTTATTTTTTCTTTTTAATCCTATGGGTTTTTCAGAAGACTTTTAGCTAAAGCTCTAGGCCTGTATTATCTCTGTATTGTATTTTATTACAAAAACTAGATGCTTATTGGAGGTTATAAGCAACATCCCAAACATGATCCAAATGTCTTAGAAACCAGTATTAATATGCACGCATTCCAAAGTGACTTATAAATGCATAAAAATGTCAGGTTAGCAAACCTAACGAGGACATTTACCAAAAAAAAAAAAAAAAAAAAAGAAAAAATATGAATAGTAAATGCTCATCAGACATTGAAAGGCACGAACATGGGAATTTTTGCTCTAATCTTTTTTCCTATCTTTGTTCATCAGAAATGCACCTGAATGCAAAAAAAGAAAATAAATGAGTTTGTGACTGTAATTTGATAACACTGCAAACATTTTATGGTGTTCTGAATAAATTGCCAAGCAAGTAACGCATTTTGCAAACAAGAGACTCCAAAAGCTTTTCCAGCCTCCTACATGCAAAGCAAACAAGGCTTTAATCAACTCCCTCCTCCCCACTTTCCTAATTCCCTTATCCTAAACTATTTCACACTTTACTAATCTCTACGGCTTGAATTCCCTGGGTTTTTTTCAACCCCAAATTCCTTCCGCTGCCTGTTCCCCTTCCATTGCCAGCACTCCTTTCACCTTTTCTAATACTCTTACTATAAGTCTTCAGCAGAGTCTGCAATAACATTTTGTAGGCCCAAAGAGGCAGCTGTTACAAAGTTAAACTCTATGAGGTTCCCAGACTGCCATCCTCAAAATGCACTAGATGTCCCAGAGCATGAGAGAGAATGAGTCTGGAGGAAGGAAGAATGGCTGCTTTCTTAGAATCAGATCAAATGTGTCAAGATTTTTTTCCTCTTCTACTTCCTATTTTATCACCATCTGCTGGCAGAACCTCAAAACACTGCTCTGAGATTTCTCCCTGGATCCTCCAGAGCTCTCAGCTCTGTGAAGTGGTGGGTCACCACCAGCTGCTTACTCATGGTTCTTCTGCTGTTGGCATGTATTGCAGACACAAGCAATGTTGCCTTCCACAAGAAGCATCAACATCTAATTCTATATTGTAGTTTCTCTAAGACCAGTGAGGAACAGATAACTTCTTTTCAAAGCAAAGCAGAATTATCATAGAATGGCTTTGGTTGGAAGGGACCTTAAAGATTACCTAGGTTCTAACCCTTGAACACTGCCAGGGATGGGGCATCCACAATTTTTCTGGGCAACCTGTTCTGATGTTTCACTACTCTCACAATAATTTCTTTCTAGCATCTAAGTCTTCCCTCTTTCAGCTTGAAACCATTCCCCCTTGCCCTGTCACTGCACACACTTGTAAAAAGTCCCTCTTCAGATTTCTTGTAGGCCCCCTTTAGGTACTGGAAGGCTGCTGTAAGGTCTCCTTGGAGTCTTCCCTTCTCTAGGCTGAACAAGCCCAACTCTCTGTCTGTCTTCATAGCAGAGGTGTTCTAGCCCTCTAATCATCTTCATGGCCTTCCTCTGGACTTACTCGAGCAGGTCCACATCCTTCTTATGTTGGAGGCCTCAGAGCTGAACACAGTACTGCAGGTGGGGTTCTCATGAGAGCAGAGTATAAGGGGGAGAATCACCTCCTTTGACCTGCTGGTCATGGTCCCTTTGATAAAGCCCAGCATAGGCTTTCTGGGCTGTAAGCACACAATGCCGGCTCATGTTGAGCTTCTCATCAACCAACACCCCCAGGTCCTTCTCCTCAGGGCTGCAGGCCCTCCTCAAGGCTGAATGAAATGAATACAGCCATGTATCATACACCACAACCTGGGTTTTCCTGACTTCCAGTGCCCTCTTGA
>NW_009925892.1:0-2567 GCF_000696875.1 Nestor notabilis | reverse complement strand
TGCTGAACATGACTTGACTGCTCTATGGTCTCTTTCTCTAACCTAATCTTTATCAACTATTAGCAGTATAGAAAGAGGTATATGCAGAGAGGCAAAAATAAGAAAAAAGGTATATTGTTTGTAGGATGGGAAACTTGTGATAGAAATAAAATAAATATTGTTGAAAAGAGATATATGAGGTATAGGTAAGTTGTAAGTATAAATTAAGGATAGCTTGAATATCTTGTTTTTATGGGTTTGTGACAGGCATGGTATGTGCATGAGTAGCTACTCAAATCACATATTTCAACTAAATGGTCTGTTTCAGCACTGTGTGTCTTTGATTTCAACAACACTTCAGGCAGCTTTCCAATGTGGGGATCAAGGTAGGTTGCTCATTTCAGCTCACTTCTCTGGTGGCATTCAAACACAATGTTCTTGTACTTGCATTAGCTGAAAAATAACATGTGCAATAGTTCTCTGGATAGTTGAAATTGAAACCCGTGAAACTATTTCTTCACAAATTTAGCCATTCAACTCTTTGGGAGAAAAAAGCAGATGATTTTATTCATTTCTTCAGTAAGTACTATCTCCAAGGACTCATGGGCTCTTATGGGCATTTGTATGCATTCAGAATAAAAACAAACACATTTTTTTATAGAAATGCCATGCTTCTACAGTCTCCTGCAAAGACAATTATAAACTACCATAATGATTCATTATAACAATTGGAATTTCTAATTTAGTTTCTAATCATTATAATTTATTATAAATATTATAAAAATAATTCAAACTCCTAGACTGACAAAGATTCTGTTGCCTGAATTTATGAATTAAGACCAGGTCATTAGCAACAAGCCTTAGAGATATGGGGGTTTGTCTCTGTGTCTGTGTATCTGCCTTTTAAAGAACTTTCACTCTCTGGAAATGAATAGGGTTTGGCAACAGCTATTCAAGCCATAGAATTCTCATTTCAAGAAACTTTATTTAAATTCATATACAGAGAGTGCTAGACACTTTATAGTGTATGTATGGCTATAAAGATTTGGTTCATGTCCCAGAGAATTTTGCTTTCACTTGAAGACTTGATGAGTTGAGTGAGTGGAGAGAACACAGAATTAAGAAAACTGAGTAATGTAGGATAGCAACTATGCAGTTAACAGTAGGAATAAAGAATAATATTTATTATAAATTTAGAATATGTTTTAGGGAAGGAAATCCATGTGAGCAAACATGAAAATAACTCCTAATACACCAGCCTGTATGTTGAATTAAAATTGAAACTTGGCCTTGATTATATGAGAGGCTTATTAAAATTGTAATCCTCTGGTTTTTCTTGACTGTTGCTAGATTATTGGGCTTTTTTTCCAAAAAGGAGGTTATGTTATTATTGTACATGGCTTTCCATTACTTCTTTAGGATTTCCTAGATATGAATAAATTATTATTACACAAAATTTCACATCATTCACACATTACTTCTGAGGAACCATATAAGCTCTTCACCCTTTTTGAATTCTGCCATTTGCCTTTTTTTAAATTACAACAATCAGCATTTATACTGCATTATTATTTATTTTCATATCTTAACCACAGAAAAATAAATACATTTTCTGAAGTAAGAAAAAAACCCCACTCTCATTAGTTTGATGAATCTAGCACTTCCTGAAGACCTTTTACAAATAATATAAAGACAGGAGAATAAAACAATATGAAAGACCCAACAAGACAGCATAATTTTATACACTGTTGAAAAGCAAAGGCCTTCAAACAAGGAAGGTTAAGATCACAATCTATAAATATTTTCAAGGCTTTAAAAATGAATGAAGTAAAGGAATTCATTTATATAGCTAGAAAGAATAATTCTCCCCACTGAAAGAATCACTGGATGAAATTCTATGGTCTGTTTTAATCACAAGATCAGACTAAAAGATTATCCTAATGCCTTCTTTCTGGCCTTAAGCCTGTAAATCACGCTACCCAAGGATGGCAATTCGACGAGACAATCATACTTAAGGAAAAAAACAGTTTAACAGAAAAACAAACAAAAACCTAAACCAAACCAAAACAGTTAATAGAGATTAATTAATGAATAAATCTGGATATGCATGTTTTTAATGATCCCTAGCCTCCTCCCTTACTTCCATCCTTTGCTGTAATTCAACACTGGGAGTAACGCAGAGTCTGACGATGTCTTAAGAACTAGAAAAAATTAACAACAACCCCCTATTACACGAGAGATTTGTTACCTCACAGGCACCTTGTCATATCTACACTATACTACATCATTTTTCAGAGTCTTACTCAGTCCAGAGACTCCATAAGATTTCTTTATTTAAAAAAAAAAAAAGTCTGGACATATTACATTCAAAGTAGTACCCTCATGTTTGTAAACAACATTGTAACTTTCCTATTGCTAATCAAAACCACATGTCTAGAAAAGGATAATAAGAACTGATAAGTTGAAGTTGCAAACTTCTGCACTCTTTTCCATACCTATTTCTTCCTACTAAATTTCAACTTGAAAGTAGTTGTGTGTCCCACCTTCAGCAAATCAGCAAACCATAGAATCATAGAATAGTTAGGGTT
>NW_009925891.1:74704-76239 GCF_000696875.1 Nestor notabilis | reverse complement strand
GACCTTGCACTTGGCGTGGTTAAACTTCATGGGGTTGGCATTGGCCATCTCTCAAGCATGTCCAGGGTCCTTCTGGATCCCATCCCTTCCCTCCAGTGTATCAGCCAAGCCACACAGCTTGGTGTCATCACAAACTTGCTGAGGGCACATCAATCCCACTGTCCATGTCACCAACAAAGATGTTGAACAACACAGGTCCCAACACTGATCCCTGAGGGACACCACTCATTAGTGGTCTCCAACTGGACATTGAGCCATTGACCACAACTCTTTGCCTGCAGCCATCCAGCCAATTCTTTATCCACCGAGTGGTCCATCCACCAAATTGATGTCTCTCCAATATAGATACAAGGATGTTGTGTGGGACAGTGTCAAACGCTTTGTACAAGTCCAGATAGATGACATCAACTGCTCTGCCCCGTCCATCAGTTCTGTAGCCATAGGATGTAGAAATGTAGAAAAGCCTCTTCCTGGGCATTTAAAAAGTAAAGGTCTGTGGTACTGCAGCTTTTTTCCCCCTTGCTTTAAAAGCAAATGTTTGCAGTTTCTAGAAGATTTTTTGGTTTGTAGCAGGGATTATTTGCAAAGCTGATGTTTGTTTGTGATTGTAAGATCACAGTGCTGGGCTTCATTGTTTCTGATATGGCAAGCATCAGAAGTGTGGCTAAACGTGACAGGCTAGCACATCTGCTCATAGCACTGAAGGTACACCTAATGTACAAATGAAGCTTCATGCAGTCAAAGATAGACATAATAAGAAGAAAGCAGCTAAAGGAGATGGCAGGTGGGAAAACTGCAAAGGGGAAAGAGCTACCAGTTGATGGTGAAAACAAAGGTGAAGGTGTTGATTAGACTATAAAAAACCAGTATGTACATACATCCTGGAACATAAAATCGCTCCCAGTAGACAAAAATTCAAGGTGTTGCCATGCCTTTAGAAAACAAACTCTTCATTTTGAAGAAAAAGATGTCTATTACCTCTATTCATGGATATGACCTCCAGTGCACACCTGTAGTGATCAACAGGGGTCTCTATACTAGTGAGATCTGTGGAGACCACGGAGAGATTACGCGTTCACATGAATTGAAGGTTGAAATTACCAGGGAAAGCCAAGGTGGGTATTAATTTCATGAGAATTAATGAAAGCCAAATTCCTGACTAGCTAGAATTCAGGGGGGTAAAAAGTCTCATGAACTGAGAGTGCCCCAACATGAAATAATCCAATCTAGCAAAGCCAGAGTTGATTAGAACGCTGTGTTATACAAAACCACAATCATTTCCAACTTGTCAGTGCAGATTAGTAATATTGAAATGTATTTGCCATCACAGTTTTCTTGGTATTTACAAAAGAGAGCTACCAGAACAATTGTAGAGGTTGGAGAAGAAATACTTCAGTAAAGTTCCATCAATGTAAATACTCAATTTTATAATTACTCTGCTTGTTTTGGTGTATTTTCAGCCCAACTGTTGTTACTCTGTTGTATTCGGATGGACTAGTTGCACTGCAGGTTAATTTGGTGTTGTTTTAAGGGCA